>NW_008794599.1:711812-753307 GCF_000699145.1 Aptenodytes forsteri | reverse complement strand
GGGGGGGCAAGGCTGCACCCGGGAGGGACCAGGCTGAGGGCTGGGGATGCTCCCGATGGGGTGCCATGGGTGCAGTGGGGTGCGATAGGGTAAGGTGTAAGGTGCGGCGGGTGGGGGGGGGGGGGGAAATGCTTCAAGGTGCACCTGAGGTTTTGGGTCGGGCTGGGGTGGGGAGGGGGTTGTGTTCATGTGAGGGCTGAGCTGGAGCGTGGGTGCGGTGTGGTTGCTTGGGGTTGAGGGAGGGAGGTGTGCTGAGTAAGGTGCGGCGGTTGTCCCGGCAGAGGCAGCGGGAGGGACGGAGCTTGGTGGGGCGTGCAACGGCCTCTGTGTGTGCTGGTATTGAGGCTGGGGCTGCTCCTACCGTTTGAGCAGTTGTGTTGGAGGGAGAGCACTCAAAATCTTGCCAAAGAGGTCCTGAAGTTTGGTTTGGTTTTAATACGGCCAGGCACGCTCCCTCTCTGAGGGATGGGTCCCAGCCAGGAGGGGTGGAAGTCGGGTGCCTGCCTGCACCAGGGCCCTCCCGCCTCCCCTGTGTTACTGCAGGGTCTAGAAAGGCGCTTTACCTCCGTCACGGGACTTGTTTACCCACGGGCAGTCTACTTGCACACCCTGCTCGCAATACAAAGCCTTCCCCTCTGTTTAAGCTTCAAATGTATTCAATCTAGTCTTGAGACAGTGTTGTTTTATCAGAAAAGGTTAACTTAATTCAAACTTTTAAGTGAGGTTTAAGTTTTAACCACAAACTCTGTTCTCCAGGTCAGTGAAGTGCCTTGTTGAATGGAAGGACCTGCAATGCTTCAGTAGAGGATCTTTTTGATAGAGACGTTACCCCTGTGTTGTGTTTCGGTAGCTGACCCCAACCGCTGTATAATGTGCTTTATAGATGCTTTATTGTATCATTAGCATTTTCAGAAACACACGACTTGATTTTGCTGGCAGTAGGTAACGTGGAAAATCCTTCCTGATAATTACACCATTTGGTGACCGCGGAGGTTAAAAATCTGATTGCTGGTGTATGTTTATTCCTTCAGTAGTGGCATTGCAAAGCAGTTACTCTGAGAGCGCTCTCTGCCTTTTTCCGTGGGCCCAGAGGCACAGCTGTGAGTAACATGGAGTTGTGCTGTGGATCAAGCATGTTGCTCTGCACCTGACAGTTCACGTGAGAGCGGTGGTATGTACTTTGCCTTAACCACAGGGTGACAGCTACGTTTGCATTGCAAAAGCAAATATGAAATTGGCCCACTTGATACGCTTTCAGAAATGTTTTAGAAGAGGCATAGTTGAAACTATTCCACAAGCTGGATTTGATGCTTTTTGGTTTTCGCTTCCATCTGTGAAACACTGTAAATGTAGTACGTAATCTACATTAAGACTATTCTGGTGATACCAGCTATCCAGAGTGTTTGGATAAATGATACCACTGTTTGCTAATGTATTGGGTGACTAAGAAAAGCAAGCCATAAGCATGCAGAACTTCTGAGTGAGCTTTAATTTAAAAGATTTGAAGAATTTTTAGTTGTTGTGATGAAAATTTTCAAAGCCTGTCATGAGTAATTGGCGATAACTGTAAATGTGCAGAGAACAATAGCTCTGAGACATGTGAACTGCTTCAGACGCCAACAAACAAAAGTGTAGTTAAGAACAGTGGTGGCTTTTGGGCTCCATGTGTAAGGAGACAGCAAATCATGAAGATGTTGCACGGTATCCCTTAAAACTGGGAAGAGTGTAATTATGTGGGCTAATAAACAAAAGAGGATGCAGAAAATACATAAATTACAATGATGACAAGGCAAGACTATGTGATCTGTTGTGCTCGTGTGTGCTACAACCTACAACTCTGATCCTGTCAAACCTAACAAGTTAATTGGCATGAGCCAGGATGTACCACGTGGCTCACTGCTGATGAAACCTTGGAGCACTGGAAGCGAGTTACTGCTGATGAAACCTTGGAGCACTGGAAGTGCTGCTGGTTCCATACATAGGAGGTTGCAAATTTAGTGATGTGTGAGTAGGTGATCCCTATCTATCCATCACTGATTTGAGTGACTTTGAAATTCCTGGATGAAAGATACCCAGAGCGTCCCCAAGTAGTTGAGCCTTTCCCTCGTAATTAGATACCATGATCTCTTTTGCAGTTTTAGTTCTTCCTTATTTTGACTGGCTGTCACTGTGTGATTTTTGCAAGCCATGTTTGTTGCTCTTCCCAAGCAGAGTATTTTTCATTATGTCTGACTAAAAACAAATGGTGGGCCGCATATAGGAATGCAGCTTGAGAAAACTGGAGGTCAAAGAAAGGTCTTGACTCGGTGCTGAGGATCCCTACTGCATTTCCCCTTTAACTGCCTCCCGCCAAGCTTGTGACTTGCGCTTTGAAGCTCACCACCTTTACTTTTTGTCTGAACATCTTTGCTTAAAAATAAAGGGAGAACGTTTTCCCATCTCAAACTTTCTCTTTTTCTTGTTCGTCAGTCCTTGGTCTTGCTAATTTTCTGGAAAAATTTAATGGCTCTTCGCAATGCCAGGATATGCTTCGACTTGAATGAAAAGAAAACTACAGAGCCCTTGTATCCAGTTCACCCAAACAGGAAGGGACTGATCTGAATTGCTTCAGCCCTTGCCAGTTATAGGTTGCTGTTGTGTGTCCACAGGGCTTGTCTGCCCTTTTCATGTCGGATCTGAAGGTCACTCGGCTCTGGTCACCTCATCAGCAAGCTAGCCGGCGCTTTCAGGAAAAAAAACTTACCCAAAGGATGAGAGGGAGGAATACGGCCAGGTGTCGGATCCTCCAGATCTGATTTTTTTTAGTTTCAGGTTTTAAAAACTGATGCATATTTATTTGTTATCAAGAGTATGTTTTTTTTTCTCCCGAGTGAGGACTTATTAGAGCCACATGGCTTGTTACATATGTACTTTTTTCCCCCACTATTTTTTTTTTTTCCACTGGAGGGACAAGATTAGGGAAATTGAAGAAGGGGATTTTTCCTGGCTTAGAATTGTTGGGGTTTTGGGGGGGGCTTTTTTGTCTGGGAATGTCAATGGAAAGATGCCTCAGCCTCTGCTGAGTGAAGCTGTAGAGAGCAGCTACGTGGATAGCTAGTTCAAAGTTTTGTTTTGCGTTGTATAAGCTGGCCTGGCTGTGCTTTGAGAAGATGTTTATGTGAGATAACACTGTATCTTTCCTTCCTTTACTTCATGTTCTGCTTCTCTTAAATATTTTTCTTGGAGTGAAATGATAAATATTTAAGGCAAATCGGTTGCATTTGGAGATTTCTTCTGAGCTTTATACGTTTGTTTTGAGAAGATGCTGATGCCGTTGCCAAACAATACTAGACTCTGTTTACAAAATAAACTGGGACCACAACAAAGACGTGTGAAAGAAAAAAAGGTGGGGGAAAGGAAGAGTGAGAGACAATGTATTTCTGTTCCTGAAAGCTGCTTTGCACTTCTATAGCACCTTTCCTCCCAGTATTTCAGGGCACATCACAAGCATTAGTCATGCCTCATGCTAGATTTGGGAGATGAGTGAGGCAATTCCTGCCACTATTTAGAGAATAAGTCTCCTGGATATATATACCCAGGGAGAAAGGCGAATCCTTTCTGGGTTGTGGGAGCCAGACAGGTCACTATTGTATGTTTAGAGAGCTTGTTATATAGGGGTTCTGAATTTGGACTGTGGCTTCTTGATAATTACTACAGAGACAGAGTATCTAATTTATCAGAATCCTTATGAAGCTAAATCGGCGAGTGTTCTGCCATCAAGGAAAAAAGCATCGGCATAAAAATGCAACTAGTTTCATTCACGTCAGCTTTAAGCCAATCTTCATTTCAGTTGGTAGAGCTTGTAATTCAGTTAGGCAAGATTTCACACTTGATATCTCAATCCTCTGTTGAAGCCAATAGGAACATTGCTATTGACAATTGAAGGCAGGCTTTTTTCCCAAAAGTAGATGTTAGTGGTAAGAGCAAGAGACTTCATCCGAGTAACTTCAGTAGCAAATTTGACATGTTTGAGAGGACACTGGGGAAAACTCTGCCTTTACCAATATTCCTACTCATGTTTTCAGATTATAAATATATCTTTTCCTGACAATGGATATATTGACTCTGTCTGGCTGATTGCTCAGCTGGTCACTCTGTGACGTGCTGTGCTCCATTCCCGAATGTTTTGTATTCGGACATCTCGGTTCCTATTCATCAGAGATAGGAGAGTTTTTTTCCGACAGTATTTCATGGGTAGATTTTTTTCTTTTTTTAGTATGTTTAGGTATCAGAATCCCCCTGACTCACGTAGGACAAAACCAAAAACATATCTGTGTTTTTAAAGTTGCTCATCCTTGGAAGAGGAAAGGGCGTGATGTACACAAAATGAAAGGGATACCATTCTGTGACTGCATGGCTGCTTACTATACTGCATACACCCAGGAACAGAGCCTTAGCTGTTGAGCAGTTGTCACTGATGATGCCACAACTTGTTGCTGTTGCGTGATGTTTTCTAGTAGAAGTAATAAACAGGAAGATAGCAAAATAGTGTGGTCATGTCAGGTGCGATGCCGACATATGCATTGTGCATGGTTAGCATAAGAGGTAAGTAACTCAAAGATTTTATTGAGGGTTAAAAAGTTTTGGTGGGGATGAACCCCACTATCCCCAAGGTAAAACAACCCCCAAATACCAAAGCAGAGTTGATACGGATCCTTTAGTTGGGCACATTTCTGTACCCATCCACAACACACTAAATCCAAGTGAGTTCTAGACTCACAAGGATATGCATTCAGAATAACTGAGATCAGATTTTTAATGAACCATACATTTAGACTATTTAGCAAAAAAATTACCATCCTCTGAAATGATTTGGCTGAAATAGTCATTGAATAATCAAAATGCTTGCAAACAACGGTATAAATTTGCAATATTCTGTAGCCTTTACCCAAAGAATCGGATGTTTTTCCACCCCTTTAAAATTATTACTCTTCTGCCACCCCTGTGGAGAACAGCGTGTTCGGTTCTATGAGGCAATGAGGAAGATTAGGAGTGTAACTGAATAAATTTATTTTTAGAGCCCTGAACCTCTTGATGTTTATGAAATATTCTTAGTGTACGTGTATAGTCTCTGGGACTGTGCATATGTAAAGTTCAAGTATGTATAAATACAAGCAGAGCACAATACAACTTTCTATTACAGCCTGTCTCTTCGATGGTCAAATCCGCCCAGATGAGCGCACAGGCTGCTGAATGGAATTCTTCCAGTTACTGGGCTTATTTCTCCTTGCATGCAAATGTGATGCTGTGCTTGGGATAGAGTAAAATTGCTCTTTTGACTGCTTGCTCTTTAATTCCTCCCTTGTAGTCTCATAAATGTTCCTGGAGCTATACTGCCATGAAGCATCTATGAAATCAAGTGACTAATTGGGTCAATCACATGGCTGTTTCTCTGAGGGAGCAAACTTCAGGCAAGCGCATTCCAGCTGCTGTGACTTTGGTGAGAAGGGAAGTGGGACTGTATTGCAACTGCTTGCCTGTTCACACAATTTCTCTCTTTAGACCACTTGTGCCCAATTTTCTTGAAGTTCGCAGGCTTGCAATTTTTTGGTATAAGCTGAGACAGATACCCCAGCTGTCGGACGGGCATTGCACCATCAGTTTCCAAGTAGTTACAGGCACTGGCGTGGGTGGAGAACTGCCTCAGCTTGCTTTGGTAATGAAACCAGAGATTGAGATGAGCCAATAAAGCATGTAAGCAGAGGCCCTGCAAGACTGAGGAGATTTAGCACTGGCTGTGCACTTCTGTGACTTGCTAAGCAAGTGCTCAAGATCTCTGTTTAGTAACTTGACACTTGGATATTCTTCCTGTGGAGAAATGACACTGGGTTTGGGAAGCTGGTGTGAATTAGCACATGCTAGCGTTATACCCACCCTGTAAGGAAAGAACTTAAAACATCGTAGCACACCACTGAGTGAGTAAAGATACTGGGCTGAGGGAAACCCGGCAATGTCCTGGAATCCAGCACCGTTCCTTAGGTGGGAAAGAGTATCTGAGGCACTGTGTGATGGAGATCAGACATACAGGGTAGACCAGACCCTGCCTTGTTTTCACAGTGACTGATTTAGTGCTGCTCCCCGTCATACTTAATGCAAACTATGTTGTGTAATAATTTGTATATTTATGACTGTGTATGGCCAGAGCTGCCTGTTTCTCTTCATGTCTCTCCATTGCCTGAAGTGAGTGAACATAGCAGATTGGATCAGGCCTGAGGTCTAGCTATACAAGCTGGACAAGTATCCTGCGAGAAGTGCACAGTATCTTACATTTTTAATCTTAGATTTTCTCCATCTCTGTTATAGAGTGGCTTAACCCCTGATACATGAGCTATAACATCCAGTTGTTGTAATGATGACAACTGTGGCAATTCCTAATATCCAAATGTGGGACATGGGTTGGCATAGAGTTGGCTGCTGTAACCCTGAGCAGGTGGAACGAAGTCTAGAAGCTCTTTAGTTTGGAAAAAGGATAAGAAGTTGAAGGATGACTGCTAGATGGGTGCCTGAAAACACCAAGGGAAGGAACCTGGAGGTGGACGGATGAGCTGGGGAGAGCTTAAACCAAAGTGACGGGCTGTCAGGGTGAAACCTGGGATGAGATCTGAACTCTGCCTTTCCAGTCGCACCCACTGAATTGCAATCCTGCAAGAAGAGCAAGTGAAAGGAGGGAAGATGAGGGGTTGCACAGTGCAGGTGCTAGAAATGGCCTCTGGTACCAGCTACCAGAAGCAGAGCTGCTTTCTGGAGCAGGGCTGGACGTATGGCATTTCAGGGAGCATCCAGGAGAGCCTGACGGAGCTGTCAAGTGTGAACATGTCACACGCAATGCAGATGCTTGACAGGCTGTGGCTTATGGGAAGTTGTGGACGTTTTTGCCCCTCATGTGCACTCTAGATGTAGCCAAGTACAAGAAAGCTGTTTTTTGGGGAAGTACTAGTAAAATGCACAGCAAAAGTAAAGGCTGTGCTGTCAAGAGGGCTCAAGACCAAGCAGGACAGAGCAAGACCTCGTTATTTTGCTGTGTCTCATATTAATCTTCCATTTATTCCTTTCTTGGACTGGAGTGCTTCATCTGGTCGTTGTGTAATTTCGACATGTCTGGAGTTCACCCCCTGCATTGATGACCATGCTGTGTTTTGGTTGGGTTAATCAGCATGGGGAGAATCAGTGAAATTTTTGGTGAAATCTTCATCTACCTTAGAACTTGAGGGCTGAGGCAGCTTTTTTGCTGTTCTGTTGTTGTTCCAGGGAACTGATCCCACATCTAAGGATAGAGGGCAGTTTGTTTTTCAAGCTTTTGTTAAGTTAAATTTTTTTCTTGTTAACAAACATACTGTGAAATTCAGGGATGGGTAAAACTTTCCAGCAGCTGGCTGTAAGAAGAGCCATGACTGAACCAAGTTCTTTTATTTGGCTGTGAACTCTCTAAAAGCTCAAGGTGGTTACTTACATCAAATACACAAGCTGAGAATTCCTCTGACTTCATAGACTTACACCTATGAGCAGAATTTTTATTTTCCTACACCGTCTTGGAGCTGGGGGAAGCCAAAGTTGATACCGACTTCCGAGAACTATATAATTATGATCAGCAGCAGTTGCTGCCATAAGATACTGGTGCTCAGTGCTAAACAGGAATTAGTGTTGCATATTTATCTGGAGGATGAAAATGTCTACAAATATCTATAAATATATTCAGTTATTATTAGAAGAGGTATTGAAATCTTCTAGTGGTTGGGTGTCCCAGATATAAACTGATGGAAGTAAGGAAACTTCCTCTTGCAAATGAGTTATTTGTTAACGTTTCATCATAGGTTTTGCTGCTTTAGGTCAATTTTCATGGGCAGGGCACTCAGTTAAGCTCAACCATTCATTTGATCTTTTGCAAAAGTTATTTCACAAGTGTAAATATTTGTGGCAACTTGCCTGTGTTGTGTGCACTTTAAAAAAATGACAGAAAAGCTCTTGGAAGGCTTTTTATGTTTTCGGGCACATTCTTTTGTAAGTATAATTAACTAGTCTAGCACTCAACCAATGGTTATGTGCATATTTTTTTAGCAAAACTTCTTTTGTTAACCAAAAGTACTGTATGGTGCGTTGTTTAAGTAAATAAATTATTCTGCAGGAATTTAATGATCTTACAAATAAATGTAAGAGTTTTTTAAAGTGAGCATCACCTCCTCTAAGCCCTCACAGATTACCTGTAGCTAGTTTTGAGCCATACAAAGGTTAACATAGGCTACAGAACTATAAAGCTGAAGACGTTAGAGCAGCTCAAAGCTCAGTACTTACTTTCACAGAACTTATGGTAGAAACTCACGAAACTACTTGTTAATCATCTAAAACTTCACCCTGACTTTTGCTGTACTGAGGGTCAATTTCTGATATTGCTGCAGTAAAAACCAGAAATCACAGTAATTTTTAAGGGCAGGCTGGGCTTTGCCACATAATTCTTTTAGGCTTGTATAGACATTATTTCACTTAAAGGACTGTATGAAAAACTTAATCTGTAGTTTAAAAAAAAGGTTAAAACTGCAACGTTTAACCTGAATGGGACAGAAGACAGCAGACAGAAAGCAAGCTCAGGATATGAACGCTCAAGTTAATAGCAGGGCAGTTCAGGGTTGATACCTAGCTGCAGAGCTGTGCAGGACTACAATGCTACTACCGTAGCAGGACTACAATACTTTTTACTGGAAGTAAAAGGTGGTTATTGCTGGCACATGTCAGATTTCTGGCTACTGGCATTAGCCACCCCAAAAGTCCGGAATGGGAGAGGGGGAAGTCCTCAATGGAGGAAGTCCTGTGCACCAAGCCAGATTAAATCTCGTGGGAGTTAGTAGTAAGAACTGTGCACAAGAGATGTGGGAAGTTCAACGGCAGATGTGAGATACTGTTCAAGCTTTTTGTACCTATGGGGCATAGCAATAAAGGGATGAGTAAAGTTCTCTTGTTGAAAATGTCTGCAGGAACCGAGCTGATGCTGGGCTCACCCTGTGAACCAGCAGATTAACTTGATTGTTCCAGACTTGTGCCGCAGCCAGCAGAGACTTCTCTGGCCCTTGGGCACTGGACCAGAATCCCAGATAAGGGGAGGCAGCATCACAGAGAGAGCCAGATAGCTTATGGGGCTGTGGGAGTAGGGACAAGCTGGAGAAGAAAAAAAACACTGGAAGGAAGGGAAAGATTGAGGGTGGCTTTGGGAAATGGGTAGGAAAGAGAAAGTGTGAGAAATAAGCAGGGAATTTAGCTAAAAGGTTCCTTTGCTGATTGATTTAACTTACACTGGAGAGATATTGGCCTTAGGTCAAGTCTGCAATGCTTTTATGTGATTGCTCTCCCTCTGAGCATCCTAGAATGACAGTTGGGCCAAGCGTTTTGGCCTGTGGGCAAGTAAACAAGAAAGGCATAAGAAGTGTCCCTTACAAGGACAGTTCCCTAATATACGCTTTACATGCCAATTCAGACGTTGTAGGTCTGTTGTACCCGCTGGGCTCATCTGTCAGGAGGTGGATAGGAAGTGCACCTCCTTGCATCTGGAAATTTGTTTAAAAATGCTGCATCATCAGTTGTGGCGCTTTTTTGGAGCTCGCTTATGATATGGAAACTCTCAGGCTGTCCTTGGAGCAGAGCCATGTGCTATCAGCCCCTTGAAAATGCAAGTTGATTAAATATGTAGGTCAGAAAACAGAAAGCACATCCCAATTTATTTAATAGATGAGAGTTTTGTTGCCTAATGTTGTGTCACTGGAGCTGCTGATCATTTTTTGAAGGTAATATAATAATAGCGTTGTTCTCAGCTCAGAGGTTAAGGAGGGTCACCAGGTATTGCTACCCAAAGGGCAGGTGCAGGTTTTTCAGTGGCATTAATAAATAAAAATACCTGCTAGGAAATAAGGTTATGTGTGAGGATTGCTGTGATAGAAGAATAGCTAACAAGGACCAAAGTCTTCAGAGCAGAATCTATCTCTGTTCCATAAATGGGCTGAACATAAACACACGTGCATGTCTACAGCGATATCAAACCAAAAATTAAGCCAGGAATCCTACTGGCAACTGTTGCTCCCGAGCCTTCATTATGGCCCTATTTCTTTCCACATCTTCCAGCCCCCAAGGAATTGGACAGGGAGCTCCTCCTGTCCGGCAGTCTGGGCTGTATCAGCCCGTTCTGTGCTGATTGTCCCCCCCAGTTACCTTGCTGCTGTCCGTAGCAGCCTCACACAACAGTGAGCAGTTTTGCATCTGAAATTAAAAAGATGCTTGGGTCTGACTGAATCATTCTTCATTATCTCAGCGGGCAGCAGATTTAGGAGCTAGATCTGCAATGAACATTTATTAGATTGTGTGTCTTCTGGGGATAGCTAATTTTTTTTATCATCAGATTCCATGACTTAGCATCATAATTAGCTATTAGACATATATGCTCCAGTCAAGAGCTGCTTTTTTTTTTTTTTAAGCCTGCTTATTCTAGGAGTCTTTCTTTTCTCATTTATAGGGGAGTTTTGCACAGTTCTTCTGACAAGTGCAAGATAGCCAGTGGGAATGAGACCTGTAATTAATCCACAGAACGCACTGTGCAAGCAGAAGAAGGGCTCTCGGATGAAGCAGCTCTTTAGTCTCTGTAAGGTATCTGACAAGACGGCAAACACTGTTAGTTCGCGTGGTGGATTTTGTGATGTTGGTGCTAGGAATGGCACCCAGCAAATTCATTTCATGTGAGGTACTGAGGACAGGAGGGAGAAAATGATGTCTTTCAGCATTCCTCTGAATTTTGAACAGACGCATACGCATGATGCTGCGCTTTCTCATCAAGACCTGATTCACTGGGCTTCTAGTAAAGAAAATAAAGTAAGCTTGAGTCCAGTTTCCCTCCCCTTCTTGTGGGGGGGGGCGTGGTGTTAAAAGGGAGTCCAGCATTGAGAGCATTGGCCTGAACTGTGGGAGGTCTGGATTCAGCTCTTGCATTGCCAAAGACAAACTGTGTGAATTTGGTCATGTATCTTCATTGTACTTTGGCTTGGCATCCATAAAAATAACTTCAGAGATTTTGTGGTGAAGTGAGACCCCCTTGGACGCTGCAATATTAGGATGTCCTGTTGATTTGTCACAAAAGTGCTAAAAGCAGTGGAAAGCACAGAGTGAGGATGGTTGTCCCTTTAAATTAAGTTCTTCTTTTATGTAATGCTACTTGGTTTATTGCACAGGAAATACCTTTGTTTCTTAGCTACTATAGTACCTGCCATTTATTGCAATTTACTTCTGAGACTGTTTTTCTAACTGCCTTGTGTTCTTGGATCAGATACAACACCCTTTGATTCCTGTTGTCCTTTTGTCTTTGCTTGCTTGGCTCTAAACATTTTGTTCCCTGAACATGGGCCCAGGTTCTCCTCTCCCCCGTGCTTGCAGCAAATCAGGAATACTGCTTCTGAAGCAAGTAGTTAAGAAGCATTGACACACATGAGGGAATTAGGACTGTTGATTTTTTTTTTTTCCAAGTTTTGTCAAGGATTCTGTACTGCTTTTCCCAAATCTTCCAGTGTTAGTTCCAATGTGCAGGCCAGTTCCAAGACTGAGTGACTACGCTTTGCCTGGTGGTAATCCACACTGTATTTCCAGTTACCTGATTCTCCTTCTCTGCTTTGTACTCACAGCGCAAGCTATGCCACTAATGGAGTTTGTGTGTGCAGTTGCCTGACTCCTGCCTAGCTCAGCTGGATGGATATCTCAAAAGCCAGGTGTGTCCAGAGAGTCATATTCTCAAGGCAGATAGCAAACTCACTTATTTGGTCACAAGACACTCAAAACATCAAGTGAAGACTGGAGCGTCACTGACACAGAATGGTGCAAAGTCTGCAGGAGTGCTGACTCTCAAATGAGAATCTGCAGGCAAGAGCTCTGCTAATGGTTTCCTAGTGGAGTATGCCAGAAATGAGGGAAGAAATTACTTTCTTGATGCAAAAGCTGCTTTTCTATTACCTCTCCTGATCTCCAGGGAAGAGTGGAGTTGGTAAAAAATGGAAAATAATTAAGATCTGAGCAGAAATAGTAACTGTCCCGAGGTCTTCAGTGTTATTCTGTCACAGCTGACTTTCTTCAGACTCAGTCCCTCTCCCATCTTGTTGCTACATGCTGTGTCAAGAGGTACAGCCTCACAAACTGAGACTTGGTCTAAACTTCCCTGTGCTGCTGTTTTCAGTTCCTCTGCGCCGTGGCACTGCGGTCCCCATCGGCACCGACCTGTGTTTGGAAGTGGTTTGCATGCAACCAGCGTCTCTTTCCTTGTTTTTACGGCACCAGTTGCACCAGTATCTCAGTCTCAGATTAAAAAAAACAAAACAAAACAAAACCACCACAAAAATAGAGAGGTAGCTACAGAATAAGCTAAGGTGACTGCTGAGCTTGAGATGTAAAAAGGCATTGCTCTTCTCTCCTGGATTATACCAGAGTTTACATGTGAGTTGAAATGTTTCCCTGCCCAGATCAGGGCCTGTTTAAGTCTGTGCAAAACTACAGCTACCCAGGATACTTCTAGGTTAGTAAGAGAGAGTCTTGAATTAGGACGCTTCCAGCAATACATGGGTACTGGGCAGAGGGGTTGTGGCTTTCCGTTTAAATGCCCATGAAGCTCCCATGTTAGGTGCTCAAGATCCCATCCAAGAATTATTTATTTTAGATTGTATTTAGCCTTAACAGCCTGACAATATTCAGTGTTGCTGGTCTCTTAATATTGCTGACAGAGGAGAAGAATTGTTAACCCTGTTTTGTAAATGGCCAAAGCCGCATAGACCGGCTGTAGTTGAGCAGGGACTGTAATCCCTAATTCTAAATTCTCTATTAAAACCCTAATCCCTGGGCTATCCTTCTGCTTCAGACAGAGTTCGGGATGAATGGTGTATAATTTGTCTGAAGTGATGCACCTGCCACTATTTAAAGCTAGTTATTTTCCTTCTGTCCCTGTGTCAAAGTCAAAAATCTTTTTTTTGTTTTAATCGCCAAATTCTTTTTTTTGCTGGAGTGATTAAAAATTAAATTGCTTGCATTTTGTAGGTATCTGTCAGAGTCTAGTGGTTCAAATACTTCAACAAATTCCATGTAGACTAACAGTATCTTGGGACTGATAAAGGTTGATGCCTGGACTGGTTAAAGGGGAAGAATCCTCGCATGTGGTTTCCCGCATTCACTGGGGGGTGAGAATCAAAACATCTCCTCATTTGCCTGAGGATCTTAATTTTTTTTGAAGAAATTTAATGGGAAAAGGGGGGGGGGGAAATACAGATACTTCACAGAGAATATAGGCAGAAAAGAACAGCAGGATAGGGGGAATGTGGAAGTAGGTCAGAAGCATTGCAGACAAAAAAAAATCATTATTATGATTAGGAGAGATTAAGGAAGGCAAGAGCAAACAGCATCAAAGGAATCCAATTTATCAAGCCGTTTAAACAAGAGCGTTCCTCTTGCAAGGCAAGTTCTCCATACTCTACACCAATTTGGAGCAAAATGAGAGGAGAATGTCCCATGCTATGTATTTAATTTAATATCTAGTCTTCTTTATATTAATCCATGAATTCTCGAAGAAACCTTTTTTTAATTGTCATGAGGAACAAATGCTGCAGAAACTGTTCGCCGCCCTTCCTTGCTTGAGTTCTTTTAGATTTTTCATTTTTAAAGCTATAATTATCCAGTTAGGTCTCTAGGTGAAGGATGCACCCAGTGTAATAGCAGTGCTTGCTGACAGCAGTCAATCAATTACTTCTTCAGCACATTAGGTGCTTTACATAAGGTAAGGAGATTCTCATCTCAAAGATTTCCCATAAAAGGCAATTTATAAGTGTGAAGTTATTTCATCTGAAGACGTTAAGAAAACTTTGCGATGACAAGTAGATTCTGTTGCTTTTCTTAACTTTTGGGCAACTAGAAGCCTGGGAGATCTGCCCAGTATGCTGTGACTTACTCAGTCTCCTTTTCTCCCCTTTTTTTTTCTAGTTTTGACTAGCTTCTTTGTGCCACGTGCCATAACAGCAAGGAAATTGATTTTGATTTGGACGGGGTTTGCTTGCTTCGTTTGCATCAAGGCAGAAACAAATACTGAAAGCTTTAGCTCTGTAAAACAGAACAACATTCTCCTCCTCCAGCATTTTTTTTTTTTATGTACCAAACAATGGACCTTAATGGTAAACATAGGCAATGCCTCTTGATTTGCAAGAGGCACACATCCTTTTGTAAGACAGACCCTGTGCTGTATGAATTCTGTTATGACCTGAGAATCCGGGGCCTGTTTCTGCACAGCACTGCAGGCCTCTTTCGTTGAGGTAGATTAGCTGCATTTTCTTTGACTTCACACCGAGCTAGAGTCCTCCTTATGTTTTTAATATTGGCTTGGGTCCTCTAGACAGAAACCACAACCTCTGAGCTGTTTGACAGAGCTCTGCCATGTCAAATGTTTCTTAGCAGGAACAAGCTGTCTGATAAATTTAAACAAGATGTGGATGTCTCTTAACAGTGGGTTAAATACTGGCTGAACATCTTTCTAAATAGCTGAACACTGCTGCCAGAGGCTGCGGGCTGGTTTGCAGCCTAAACCAAGCCCTACAGAACTGCTGACTTGAGCCGAAGCATGTAGAAGGTTTGGCGTTTTAGAAGCTTTTAATTAACAGCACATTTTATGCCACTCATTAGTTTCCTATTCAGGAGGAATTGGTGTATGAAGCATGCTGAAACTTTAAAGTAGTGGTTACCCGTACAGCTGAAGTTCCAGCTGGTGTGTTCTCAGCCTTCCAAGCCGAGAAGTCACGATTCTTTTCTGCTGCCTTTGCAGCGATCCGGGGCAATACAAACCCAGACTTGGGTTAACGCTTTTATTGCTGACTGGCTCTCGCATTGTCACTCTAACAATGTTGCCTTTCAGGTCCAAGCACTGCCAGAACTCACTCTGCTCTTTGTACAGCACAAGGCAGAGCTTTGATGGAAATAACCTGGCTCTCCTTTGTTTAGGCAATAGAGTGAGTGTGTGGGGAAAATTTCACCCCCAGCCTTGTTTTGGACGTTTTCCAAAGATTGGCTTAAATGTTGAAGCAAGATACTTACCTCTCTATTTTGATGAAACTCCAGATCTTGATGGTTTTATGCATGTTAAATACTTCCTTTGAGTCTTGCTAGCACAGCTTTGACTGGTTTAAGTTGGTGTAGGGTTTCTGGGTTCAAAAAAACTATGCTAAATTATACCTGGTAAGATTTTGGTCTCTTACTGCTGTGTGGTTTTTTTGCCTAACAATACAAGGTAACTCAATATCAGTAGTCTTCTATTGCTGTGGTTCAGCGCGCCATGAAAATCCTGAGTATGACATCGCAAGGTTTAGCATTTCAAGCACTGCTTTAGAGTATCGTTGCAGTGTTGGGTATTGATCCCGTCTGATGGTATGTGGGCTTGGAAAGAGAGACAGAGCAGCAAGGCATGAAGTACAGCTGCTTCTTATAAACCAGCACACTAGTTTGCACTTTAATTACATAGTGGAAAAGAATAAGGAAAAATTAGGCCTTAACGTAATGGGGTATGTGGTCTCTGTTCCTAAATGTGTTACTGACTCCTGTGACTTCTTGCAAGTCCTTTTAACCACTGTGTGCTTACGATTTCCCATTTACAAAAACACTGGCAGCGGTTTAAGACTTAATATTGATGAAGAACACTGCATTGCTTTGAGAGCTGCTGGGAAAAAATGGCAAGTCTTGCCATTATTATTATTATTGTTCCATCTTTAAGCTGTCAGATTATATGAATCTAGGCAGATGCCTTAAAGCATTGTGTGCGGAGGAAAGCTCTTTAAAGGAACAAATTCCCTTTTCCTTTGTCTTGGAATAAAATGTCATAATTGTATGGGAAGATAGGACAGCTATTGCTGAAAAGGAGGTATAAAAGTGTAGGAAAGAAGCTAATGCAGCACTAGAAAAAGAAGAGATGGGAGACAGCTCTTCATCCAAACTGATAAAGAAACATGAAGTATCCCCAAACCGGCCTGTTGAGAGTCTCTAATAAACACTTTGACATTAAGGGGCTTTTATGGCTGTGAGAGGATGGCTGTTGTTTGCTTAATGCCCTGGGCTCTGGAATGCAAATGTAATACCCAGGAGCCTGAGATAATAGCACTTTATGTGCTCATTGATGCTATTTCTTTTTTAACCTGAAAGTCTCAAAGGTATGTTAAAGGCATCAGCCAGACACCCAAACTCATTTGCCTTCTTCGTGGCAGTCTTGCCTAACTGATCCGTAAACTTTGTGCTCAGAAGTTGAAAACTAAGCATTTACTTGACTTGGGTATTTCTGTGGGAATTGTAGATCAAAGCTTCTATGGGGATTCTACAGCGTACTTTTAAGCTAACGTGAATGTGATGAACAAAATTATACTGGTGATTAATAGATCTATAAAAGAGAAGTACTAAAAGCGTGTTGTCCAGAAATCCTGTAACACTGATGAATTACCTATATGCATTCTGCTTTCCTGAATTCCTCTCCAGAGTCTAATACAGAACTTTTCAGGATCTTTCTAAGGCTGCTGCTGTTTGTTGCGTTGCACTATAAACTGCTGTGACATATCTGCTGCATTTTGATGAAATTACTGGAACCGGAATCACTGGTGGTGCAATTATTCCTTGTATAGATGCTTTAATTACACCAGTGAGATGTTACGGGGTTAATTAATTGTTGCTTATTAAGTGCTTTGAGAATCTTGAATGAAAGATGCTACATATGTGCAAAGGATGATTATTGGTTATTAACAGTGATGCTCCCAGCTATTTGCAGGGTAAAAACAATTTAGTTTCTCTGTGAAATATTAAATTTGTGGTCTAGTCAGATCCATGGCGTATTTCAGGTTGCAAGCCAAAATCCAAGTGTATATACTTAGGTAGTGATGCACAGTGCCAAATCTGGCTTGTGGGAGTGGTCCCATCAGTTTCCTTTGGAACAGAGATGAGCTGGAAACGCAGCAGGTTATAGACACTGGAGGAGGGGATTGCGTGGGAGGAGGTTCCTCAGCTTTCAGTAAAATCAGTAGGAAATGGAAGAGCTCACAGGAATATTGAGGCACAGGCTCTAATTTCATGATCTTTAAGCCATGGTTATTGAACAGCATCCATCTGCGTGCGTGCAGCAATTGTGGTTCCATTACCTTCAGAGCCACCTTCTCCTTTTTAGGCTTTTTCCTAAACATTTTCTGTATCAGCAGCAACTGTAGTCTTGCCTGTGGGCATGAACAATGTATCTGTGTTGAAAATCAGGCTGCCTAAGCTCTGGTATTTATCCTGGCACTCAGGAAGCAGTGCTATGTCTGGAGAGATATCTCATCAGTTCCCAAAACTTAATAACTCAGTGTGTCAAAATATGAGCTGTTCAATTACTGGAGTTTCTTTACTCATTTCAGAGAGATCTCTGTTCCCTTTGCTCCGTCTTGCCACACTTATTCTTTCTTGTATTGAGGAAGAAACGCATTTACTGATGAAAGAGGAGGAAGAGAGAGACTTTTGTCCTCTTGTTGGTTCCCATGAATAGGCACAAAGTCTCTTATAAGGCTTGTTTCAATACCTGGATGTTCAGTATTTGTCTCCACCCTAAAGGCGAGCCCACTTACTGTGGGAGTTTGTGTGAAGGTTCTGCAATGCCTGAAAGTGGAAGGAGGGAAACACAGAGAAAGCTCTCTGAACCCTGTGGCAAGCCAAAGATGACTAACACCATTAAAATCAGCTGAAAGATTGGCCCTTTCTGTCTCTAGAAAATGACTGCTGAAACAGATAACTGTAGCAGCTCTTCAGGGTGTTGACCCGTCACAAGGGTGGGGATTGGGCATGTCTACAGAAGCAAGGTGTAACTACAGCTGCTGTAAAACCTGTCCTGAAATGGAGAAGCCAGTGGGGCTGGCAGGGGCAGTGTGTGATGTTCTGCGAGGTGGTGAATGCCCACAGCTCCTGCTGACTCGCCGCTCAAACTGAGGACTGTTGGATCTAGGAGAGAACCAAAGCAGCTGCCGAAGGGTGGACTGGAACCCATGCAGCATACTTCTAAATTGTTGGGGCTTGTCCCAGCATAGAACAATATAAGCTACCTTATAGAGAGAGCTGGAGGATCCCAGCCCTGGAATAACATGGCTGCTAGCTGCTGCACAGCTAATGTGCTTGGTTTCTACACGTATAGCCTTTTATCAAACTCCCTCTCACGACGACGGTGTTTGTCTTGCTGGAGAGGTGAAGGACTGCCATGTTTCTGTTCAGGTATTCTCTGTAGTAAGTACATCAAGAACACCATGGATTCACTCTGCATGTTGCAGATTGTCTGTGAGCTGCATGCTTAATAGCTCCAAAGTTTCCTGGACGCGTTAGTCTTGCTCTGCAGGTGCTGTAGGGATGAGCTTTACATACCCAAAGGATATGTTCAGGAGTCCTGGACACAGAACCACCTGATCAAAGCTGCTGCTGGACATCCAGAAACCCAGGAAAGTGTATGTGTTCTTCAGTTCTGCTTGGATAAAATTCCCTGGAAGGAACAACAACAAAAAAAATCTGAGTAGGGATTCCCACGTATCAGAGAGCCCTAGATAAAAGCATGGAATTTAGCAAGTTGCTTTGGGGTTTTCATTTGGTTGGTTGGTGGGTTTGGTTTGGTTTTTTTTTTGCATCACTGTGCTGTGCAGTGTCCAGTTTAGGACTGAAGTGTGACATCCAGATGACACCATTTTATAAGAAGCATGAAAGGGTGTCTGAAAGGTTCCTCCCAATTAACTGGCATTATCCCCTGGGAAGTTTTCACCAGCTGTAATGGACCTAAACCTTTTCCTGTTTGCAATAAGATCTAGGTCTCTTTTCCAGCTTGATGGTTTGGGGGAGTTCAATTTCGTATGAACTGGCTTTATTTCCAGAGAATGAAGATAACTGTAAGCGGAAATCACTTTCTGAAGGTGTAGGACCTACCAGTGTACGGGTCACGAGTAGGATGCGGCAAGTCTGATCAGCTAAGCTTCCTCGGGCTGTTGCCATTCTTCTGTATGTGTACAGCAGGTGGTACTGCAGGGCTACGACTGGGAATCCTAGATGCTTCTGCAAAACAGATGATGGTAATAAAAATACTCCGCACCTCATTAAGCAACTCAAGGAAAACTCCAACAAGGATGCCGTTAAAACTTTTTATATTCTGATGATGCAGTCTAGATCTATAATAATTATTGGCAAGGAGGTAGGGATTTCTGACTTCAAAAGCAGGCCTGGGGAGGAAGTCAGGGCAAGTCCCATTGAAAAGCCTGCACACCTTGAGCTGTTCTGTAGTATGAAATATTGCAAATGCTATGGCAGATAGGGAGAAGTACATTTGTCTCGGTTACTGCTACAGCCCAGAAATGCAAACATTTCCTATGCTGCAATTGTTTTGGCTCAGAAGAATTATTCTCCTTTCTGTGTCCTGGCTTGCTTGGACTCTGATCACCTGTCAGCCAAGGTATGCTGCTAGGCAGAAGCAAAGTGAGAATGGCTTGATGCCCATCTTTGTGGGTGAAAGACTATTTTATTAAATCTTTCTGGACAGCGCGTTTCAATTTCTATTGCTCTAGGGGATCTGGAATCTGAGCCAGTCAGTAAAACAGGCCTCCTGCTCTTAGAGGTGCCAGAAGCAATCTGCCTGTCTGCTGAGTGGAAATGATACAGCCATGGCCAAGTTTTGCATTCCAGGATTCAGCCCACGCCATTGATTTTCCCATTGTGGTGGTGTTTAGAGACACAGCAATCCCACTGGGTAGATGCTGTGTGGGTCATGTGAGACACCAAAAGAGCACGCATCTTCAAAAGGCAAGACAGAAAAGCAAATTGTTTTTCTACAGATGAGTTACCACATAGCGACTTACTAAAGATGGTACATAAAATTTGCAATATCTGGCTTACAATTTGCAGTGTCTGGTTTACTGTCTTACCCACGAAACTATTCTTTCTCCTAATATTCAGCTCCGACTCATGGGATTGAAGTGATGGTAAAACCATCTGCAACGTTATTAGCAGTCTCAGTATAAAAGAGATCCTTTAACAAGGTGTTATGGTAGTCTGTTGTCTTCCTCCTGCTTCAGCCAGCCTCCCCACCCGGTCTCTTTATTTTCCCTGCTTAGTCAGCAGATTCTAAAACAGATTCAAAGCAAGGATGAAAGCAAACAGCCCTGAAAATGCTGACTTCTCAAAGTACTGCACCCTGTCATTCGGGCACCCAGGGACAGAAGTACCACCAACACCTTCCTAACAGCAGACTTTAATCTCCTTCTAAAGGTAGACCCGTGTAAAAGGGAAAATAATTTATGAACAGTGATGCTAAAAATAAAAAGCTTAGAAGAAAGAATACCTTATTCATCCTAAAGTAGGCAGCATACAGAACAAAGAGGAAAAAAGCAAACCCAGTCTTTTTTTCCCCTTTCCTGAATATAATATATTTTTTAAAAGCTTGGATAGATCAGCCTGGTATATTAACCGCTCAGGGTGATGGAGGGAGTGTAATCTGCAACCTGCTTCTTGTGTCTCCCTCTGTCAGAGAGCAATCTCCCTTTGCTCATAGGAAATCTCTCTTATGTTTTTTTTTATTCCTGGGCGGAATAAACTTTGTCAGCCCTTTATAGCCAGACTGGGAATATGTCCTGAATCTTCTGGTACTGTTTTCTCCAGGAGTCCCACTGGCATTCCCAGTGATAATACCATACTGCTCCTACTATTTTACTTTCCATCGGCTTCTCCAGTCCCCTTTGCCTGAGCTCCTTGCAGTCCGGCAGAATAATGTCACGCACGTCGGCAATGTGTCTAGGAGCGGAGAGGAGATCTAATGCTGCTCACCCATGAACTGGCTTCCCAGTATTGGTTAGAGTCTGCAGCTGTACGTGGGACACTCGGTCTCTGTTGATTTACTCCACATGAGGATCCTGCCAACTACAGAGAAAGTAAAAGGACTTGGTTAATGTTGGTTTAATGTCCAAACTTGGTCTGCCTTTTAGACAGCCACTTTCTTCCTACATAACGCAGCTCCCCCATTTCCCGTAGTCATTTAGTTTTAATTGAAGACTTGGGGCCTCTGTACAGGTAATAGAATACTACTCAATGAAAAGGAGCTTATCAAAGCAAAACAGAACAATATTGTGGGGGGGGGTTTTTTTGGATTTGCTTTTGTTTTGCCAGCTGGCTGAGGCACCAGGTAGTTCTGATTTTGCCTTTCCTGCTGCTGCCCTTCACCCTGCAGGGTCAGGGCTGTCTGTGAACGGCTAACTGATGTGTAAAGAGGACTTCCTCATCTCTCTTGCCTTCAGTGTGAGCTTGTCTTTGGTGCATCCTAGCTGAATAGGATAAAAGAATCTGTATTCAGTGTGTAACACCTACAGCTCAAGCCAGAAAAAGAGCCCAGTAAAAAAACAACCAACAACAACAAACCCCTCCTGCTTTGAAATTCACTGATGTTTCTTGCTTTCACAGCTGCTTGAAGGACCGAAGCTTTTAAAATCTTATTTAGAGAAGTCACTAATAGCAGCTGATTCATCCAATAATGTGTCTTTAAACTGGTTTCATGTTTTCAACACAAAATCCTGGGGGTCCTATACAAAGCAAGGTCAGCATTCTTCCCTGTTTCAGAACCGAGGAAACTGAGAAACAGAAAGGGTAGATGACTTATTCAAGATCACATAACGAGTGCTGAGAGTGTCAGGAACTACAAGATGATGTTCCGATTTTGAGCCAATTGATGCAATCCTAAATTCACAGTATTTCCCACAACTGTCCTGGTGTGGGAAGTCCAGCCTGTATGACTTTATTAGTAGAGTGTTTTGACTTTTCCCTTTTTCACAGGGAAGGTGAATCCAGGAGATCCTGTGGACCTTTGGGGATGCCAGAGAGCACTTTATGTAAGAGTGAAGGCTTGTCTCACTGCTTCCCCTTTGTTTGACCTTGACCTGTGAAGGGCTCTGCTCTGGAGCACCGAAAGAAGAGAGGACATGAGACCGTGACACATGGCTTAGGGTGCTATAAACCAGTCCTTGCTCTGGGCCTCTGAAAAAGTGCAGAGAGACTGTCAGAACTTGAGAGAGGGGTGAGGGGTGGTGTGCAAGTAAGAAAAGAGGGGGCTGAAATGGTAGGAGAGAATGAGAAGGGAAGAGGGCAAGAAAAATATGTGAGCACAAGAGGTTCAAAGACATTCCTTGGCTGCTTCTGCCTCCTGTGCATGTGCTGGCTCAGCCAGTGCTGGGGCCGTGAAGACCTCTCTTAATCCACATTTCCTTTTCCTCTTTCAGTGGGAATGGAGGAGTCATGTGTAAGTGACCCTGCTCTCCCCCTCTTTCCCTCTCCATTTCCTTTCCCAACAGCATCTCTCTGGGATATGCAGCCATCTGGCTGTTTACTGCAGCATGAGCTGAACTCTTAGATGTATCATTTGGAATTTGGTCCTGATTTAATGATTTCTCTATCATTCCTTTGCATCTTCTATACGTCTCATTTGCGCCCCTGGAGCCACTGTTGCGTGAGTGCACTCTGTCCTTTTGTATCCCATGTACTTTCACGTTTCCTCTTCTCCCCAGAACTTCTCAACATTCCTGTTTGGTTTCTATTATTTTTATTCCATTTTTTCTCATGTTTCTCCGCTTCCTGTTAGCACAGGGAGCACCATCCCGCTCTGAAACAGTCGACTGATCCCTCCTGCTCTAATCCCATCCATCCTGGGTCAAGACACTGACCTCAGAGGCATTGCTGGAGGCGGAAAGGGAAGATGCAAACGATTCCAGAGGAAGTTCAGCCTTGAAGTTCAGCACTGGGATAATGAGCAAGAATCCTTAGTTTCTCTCCCTTTGTGCTATGAGTAAAATGCACAGTACAGTCTGCTTAACTCCTTCACTTCCAGGAGCAAGCAAAGATGCTGTTAAAGAGATAGGGAAACAGAAAGGAGCACCTTCCATGAAAAGACCATCTATACTATATTGGTAAGAGAGCATGAGGTACTGAGAATATAACGGTAAAGTAGAAGTCTGTCCTGGGTACTTTCATACTCCTTTCCTCTTCCAGGATATCTCATAAGATAATGTTAACCATACAGCTGCTGCAAATAGATTTCGTGATGGACTTCTCATGAAAGAACGGATTGATGCTGTGGAATGAAATCTTCATTTGTGTCTGGTGGTGAGATAAACTATGAATATTGTAGGGCTATTGTTCTAGGCTCTTCGAGTATTTAAGACTTTTTCCTTTTTATTTCATTCCTCTTGCTGTAACAGTGAACTTCCCGTAGTTGCTTGCTTGTGCTGGACACCATCAGGGCAGGGCTGAAAATAAAGTTGATGCTTCCTGTACCATCACAAGTGTTATATGTGACAAGTAGCATGCGGGGATGGTGTGCTGGGATCTGTGCCGAGGAGGTTGAATGGCCACTGACAGCTTCACAGTTGCAAAGGATATGGACCCAGAATAATTAAACAACTGTGTCTCATTGCAGCTCATGACAGCTTCCAGATGCTGCTGCTGTAAGTGATTCCAGATGCGTTCTTCAGAACCTCTGGCTGTTGAGAGCATCCATGCATTGGGAGGGCGAGAGCTACATCCACTTCCAGGGATGCATGTGGCATCACTGTCTTTTTCTTTTAGACTTGCGTGGTGGGGATGAGATCAGCAGCATTCAAAAGTACACCCAAAGGGCAAAGCCTTTTACGTGTCCCTCCAGTAACTGTGTCCTTTCAAGAGCTCACAGATGTGCACAGCTGTGCAGTTGACCAGGGCACAAAGGGTTGCCTCTGTATATTGCCTATAAAACCATTTTCTTCCTTATGCACAATTACTTTCAGGGCCCACTGTCTCCCACAGTGGAAGATGGGAGTGGGAGACATGCAGACCCAAAGGGACCATCGCGATTATCTTGTCTAACAGGACAGGGCAGGGAATTTCTCTTGGTTATTCTCATGCCTGGCCTGATACCTCCCCCTGCTGTTCCTTGCCTGTTTGGCACTCAGCATCCAGCTCCATCCCAGCTCTCGTTCACTCCTGCTGAATATTTTATAACTCCAGAGCTGAGGTCAGACCCTTGCATGAGGCAGGTGGCAAGAGAGCAGAGGTGGGACAGTGGGTTTACAGCAGTAAGACTCCACGGAGCAGGAGGATAACTTGAAATGGAGATCGTGGGCTTGGCATCCCGGATGAGCGCTCTGCGTGGGGAAGCACTCAGAAGGCGGAGGGGTTCAGCTCTGGGAACCCCAAACTTGGGAGCAAGAAGGCCCTTCTGGTACTGACTGCAGGCACTTCTCTCAGTTTCCCCGTCTTTAGGATAACGCCACCTCTCCATCTACCTCCCAGGGCCGGGTTTTAAGAGATTGATTTGCTGAACTTTGCATGTTTGATTTGTTTTTTAAAATAATGGTTTATGCACTCAGTCATTAAAGGCCTTCTTTTGCCCTTCCCAGTATGAACACTTCTAGGCTGAGACTGGTTTATATTTTGGTGTTTTTAAAGTAACTAATGATATAATTATGGAATAATACAGAAAGGAAGAAGAGTAACAGAAGAAGTGTTATTCATGCTCATTCAAGCCCCTTCACTGTACTATGCAAACCATCTGGTATGAAACAGGCAGGCGGTTTTACCAAGGTATGTGGAGACTAACAGTATTCCCTCTGACTTCTGCACAGGAGCTGCTAGGGTAGGAAAGGTGTTATATATGTCTGTGGGGGTGCCCCCAGGGAAACAAAATAACATTAGATTGTAAAATCCTGGTGAAAGGGACAGTTTTTATTGCACGGTGATTCAGCATCCAGCACGAGGAGTGCTCAACCCAGCTGGGTGCCAACCTATTAAAAGTAACTATTGCTTTCCAAAATAAAAATAGCTGTAATAGTAGTAAGAGTAGGGTGGGAAAGACAGACGAATGAGAGGTAGAAGAGGGCATGCAGTGATGATTTTGCCCATTACGGTACAGACGTTCAGCCTGAATTCTTCAGGAAAGCTCAGGGACATTTTGGTCTTTTATTTTCTCAGGTTTCCTTGGCTTGAGATAGTGCTCTTGGCTCATGTTGCAGCAGCAAGACGTTATGCTTCTCTGCTGGCTCTGAGGCTCTGCTCTGGAGGATTGCCATCTGGTGGTCTTCTCTTGGAAAGGCAATAGTGAGTGGTGAACTGCCGTATTGCAACCCCCGGTTTACCTGTGCCGCTTGGCTCATCCGTGTTCCCTCTGGTACATGAGCTGGTGTGAAGCCTGGCAGGGCAGAAAGCACCTTTGCTAACTCCAGGCCAGCCAGACTAGGGAGCGAAGCTGGACGTTTTAAAATGGCTTTCCAGTGATGAGTGTACTTTTTTACAGATGATTAATCCTGCTCTGTGTAAGAGTTTGCAAAATTATGTTGGTTTTTTTTTTTTTAAACACACTTTTATAAATGCACTAAAAAGCAAAATAATCAGTAGAAGTTGTAACATTAGAAATCAAATGCCAAACAGTCTTATTAAATCAGCACTTAGATGCTAAATGAGAATGCATTAAAACTAGATGTAAAACTTTCATTTTGTAGTGGCACGTCTCAGCAGATGGGTGAATTCTGTGTTTCAGGATGCCATCAGATGAAGGCTTTGTGGATGCTTTTCTGAAGATGCTGTTTCACTCCAAAATTACTAACCAGAGCAGTTCAAGGATACCTGTGTTGAGCCATCTGGATAACTTTATGGTATGTGCTTTAACTCTATGAATGTGTTGCTATTGCTTAGTAGGGAGGGTGATTTGAATAATGGGAAGAGAAGGCTGGACTGGGGTTCAGATTACATGGGTTATACTTCTGTCCATGGGAGAAAGTGGATGGCAGTCATTAAGATGAGACTGGGTAGCCCTGTCTATATATATTTGTTTAGAAACTTAGTTATGCTGGTGCAACATGAGAGTACAAGATCTTGTTACAGTGAAGTTGGCTATAGTGGTTTAGTTTTTAGCTTGCAAATGTACTGCTACAAACTGACTCGGTCCACACAAGTTGTAAATCAGGCAGTGCCCACCCACAGTTTTACAGTGGTTTTAGGAAAATCATTCTTTGACTTAAAGCTGAGGTACTCTGAGTTGGAGTGAAGACTTCTATGTTCTCTGTCTGGGACACACGGATGTGATTCATGAGCCTATTCCTGTCTGTGATGAAGAACTATCTGGGAATATGGATATGCAAGATATTCCTGATATTCCTGATAGGCAGGAACCAAATATAAGGCTGGTAGTGACTTAGACGGGAACAGAAGAAAGAAGAGACCTAGAATTAGGCAAGATGGTTTCTATAACAAGCATGAAAGACTCATCCCAGGCTCATTCCCTCGTCTTCTGTTCCCCCATTTTATATGGCAAGCAACAAAGTCTGTATCTAACGCTGTGTCACTGTGAGCCTATTGCACCTTAAGAGTTTTAATAACTTCTTTGAGCAGAAGGATGCAGACGTTGGCTATGATTTTATTTGGTCCAGCTGGTGAACCTGTCCTTGGCCTGTCAGGAGGCAAGGGAAACTGCTCTATTTAGATGAGTAGAGACCCTGCAGGGAAGGACTATGACACAAGACATCTGGTTGCATTTGGAGTGCTGCCCTGAAAATCACTCTTATTTCCCCAGACAAATCTCATCCCTCATCTTTGCCTCCAATTCCCCACATGTAAAGAAAATGATAGCGTTGCGTGATCTGTGGATGCTGTGAGAGTGAATCCACTAGCACTTCTAGGGCACTCAAATTCTGTGGTAACATGCTCAAAGAAAAGCCAACCAATAAAGAAAGCGATGAATAACACAGGCCAATAGAAACCATTTCTTGGACGTGGTACAACACAGTTTTAATGACTCATGGTCTCGTGCAGTGTAAAATAACACCATCGTTTCTGATAGAACAATAGTTTTGTATTGCGTCATGCATCAAGTGCTCGCAGACTTCTGCACAAGAAAGACAGTTTTATGTTTTATACACGTATGCTTTGCAGCCTTCTGCCCCTCTGCTTCATAAAGATTTAAGGGGGGGTTTATTCCAACTTTGCAGCAAAGCCAGTGTTTCTTCCTGAAGATTAGTAATTAGATCCTGCGGCAGCACTTAGATATTTTGATGATGGGTCCTTTAAAAGCATCTTAGATTAGATAGTCAGATAGGAATGCATGATAATAAACTGAGCAGACAGGGCCATGTGCTGAGTTACTTGTTATCACTTCAATCCATTTTGAATTGTGTGAACACGCCGACACTAAAAATGGAAAAAAGTAAAGTGGTCCTCTTAAAAATAATCCTATTTTTTGCTCTCCATAATTGATTATATACATGTGTTACTGCAGAGCAATGCAGAAGAAAGGACAAGGACTACATCATTTTATCCTTGCCTGTCTTTTGCTGGCTTCCTTAAAAAAATGCAACTTTGAATAGCCGCAACAATACTCTGAAAGTCTAAATTACATTCTACTAAAAACATTATTAATGGGCCCTCCGTGAAATACCAGCTCTGACGGTAGTGAGTCAGGCTGTGTTTCAACGGACTTCAGTTGAAGCTCTGCTGCCTCCAAACACAGGATTGGGCATTTATAGAGGGGAACCTGATCCCAGAAAGGCACTGCGGGATTCCATTCACAGTTATGATTAGAAATGTCCCAGGAATGCGTGGGGAGGGATGAGTGTAGAGTCTGCCTCGGATAGTGCCAGCACGGTCTCTAGCTCTCTCAGAAGTGGCCAGATGGTATTGTCTTTTTTTCCCAGTGATTTTGATTCGATAAGGTCATCTTTTCCATGCACTCAACGGTAACAGCTCATTCGCTCAGTCTGGCTGCAGAGGACCTGGGAGAGAGGGAACATCTGACTCGAATCTTTTCTGTGGGATTCTTTTGGGATTTGCTGCCGACCCCATTCCCCACTGCTGGCATGCAACAGTCTACTGCAGCGCTCCAGCAAGCAGCGAACAACACAGGGACACCACCCAGTTACTTTTCAGCCCGATACCCAAATTTCCACTCCCATCTATTTCCAGGCTCTGCAACTGGCCTCTGGCAACTGAAGAATCTCCACGAGAGGCTTCCCTTTCTCTTGCCGGTGTGGTAAATTTAAAGCTTTGAGACCATTGCACAAAGACATAACACCACTGCAACACTAATAATATCATTACTAGGGTTAAGTTAGCCAGCAAGTTACTGGCCGAGTTTAATTTCTTCGGCTATTTGTCAGTTATCTCCAGATAGGCTTTGATTATTGTTTTCCCCTGACATGCAGACTTTGTGATTTGTCTGACATACTTAGCTTTGAGCTTTATTCACAAGGAGTCCTAACCCAGCCTTGGATTAATTGAATAGATAACTTTTTAAAAATTTAAATCCTGTTTTTAAAAAGGACTTGCAACTGCAAATTTTGCCAGAAGGGGGAACTGTCGCTCCATCTCCCAACAGCTGCTCTAGCACAACTGGCAGGCACGTCCTTCTTAAAAGCTTTGGATTCAGTTAGTCCTTTCCCTCTTTCTCTTGAGGCAGCTGCTGGAAAAAACTCTTGGTAACATTCAGAGTGGATTAATTATTCTATTAGATCAGTTTTACCAAAACCCAACGATCTAAAAATCACATCAGGTCTGAAGAGACTTTAAGTACTCATTTAAAATCATGAAGTCTTTATTATTACAGATGCTGCTTGAAAGAAGCATCTTGTGCTTTTTTGTTCAGTCTTTTGGTGGTTTGGTTTCTCAGCAGTCAGAGTTTATCTGATGGAGATGTGATTATATTTCTAGTAACGCAACTC
The DNA here is from genome assembly GCF_000699145.1 of Aptenodytes forsteri. Taxonomy (NCBI): domain Eukaryota; kingdom Metazoa; phylum Chordata; class Aves; order Sphenisciformes; family Spheniscidae; genus Aptenodytes; species Aptenodytes forsteri. The sequence goes on along the minus strand of NW_008794599.1, from coordinate 724,529 downwards.
AGGAAGCTGGTACTTTAAGAACTTAAGAGTGTCAGCACTACAAATCTTGCAATGAATTATTGAGTCAGAAACACTTCAGACCTCAACACTGTTAGCCACCTGAAGAGACTATTCAGTGAGGCTGCATTTCAGAGGCATTGATCAAGATGCAGGCCCCACATATAAGGTTGCTTCTTTTCAGTTGTACGTGCAGTTCTCCAGAGAGCTGTCTAAGCAGAGAACAGCAACAAAAAAGGTAGGGGTGTGTTGCAACTTTTCTGGGGTCGCGGGGCTGGCAAGTGGCAGAGCCAGGAATTGCATCCATCTCCTGAAACAGAGTTGTCTGCAGATAGCACCGTGCCTTCCCAGGGCACAGCAATGACCATTTATTAATTGTGCAGTTTAGCAACAGATCCATTATCTGTCTCTCCTGGTTTTCACTTCTCCTTCCCCTCCCTTCACCCGGAATCTCAAACCACAACAAATTCTGTACCTCTTTTTGGGGAAGAGAAGTCTTCAGAGAGACTCACAGCCTTAAATGTAATGGAAACATTTGCTAATGAATGAGCCCTCGTTATACACATTACAAGGAAACACTTAATTGACAGTGGCCACCGGATAACAGGGTTTAATTAATAAATCTAGGTGGCGTCATATACACCACAGGAAGGGATTACAGGGGTTAATGTGTCTGTCTGTTGGACTTTTATGGAAGAGTTGTGTTGCCTGTCTTTTAACATGAATAACCCGCATGTCTGTGACCCAACGCTTGCAAAAGGGAGAGTCACTTGATTATGAGAACACGGCAGCCCTGTCTGGATGTTTGAACATGGGCTGGACGGCATCTGAGGCTGAAGCAGACCAAAGGGACATTTGTTTTCTTGCCTCTTTAGCCAGCATCTGGGTTTCTATGGTGCTATCTATTCCAACCACACTCACCACCCTGTGTTTGACAAACAGTCTTTTCAAACTTAGCATTTTAATGACCGGTTCATTAGTACCTCAGACAGACTGTCAGCACCGCCACAACAATACTAGCAAGCTTTAGCAGCAGGATATGCAAAACAGGGATTCTCAGCTGATAGTTATCGATAACTTTATTAAAAAATTAGTGAAGCTGTGCTGACCTACCTCTACCTACCACTAATACAGTGACTCCATATCCAATGGGAAGCAAGGCTCTGGAGATCCCGCTGAAGTCTGTCGCAGAAGACAGATTGCTGTTACTCTGACCTGCAAGCTGCTCTTCAGGTTTGCAGTGTAGGGTGAAAAGGTCAGAAAGAGTCCAGGACTGCTAATCAGGCTGTCTTTTGATAACATTGTCACCCTCTTCTATTTGCATTATTTAGAACAATTATAAGTGCTCATTTTAGAGCTGAGGGCATGCATTTGTTTGTAAAGAGCAATGGGGTAACATTCACAAATACCACCAGCCCAGGAACACTCCACCTTTACCCACTCTGCAGATTGCTTGGGTGCTAGTCACCAGGTCCTCAAAAATCCCCTGCAGGGGAGACAGAAAGCAGCAGCTGACAAGGTGTACCTTTGCCCAAGAGACCTGTCTCTCCTAATACAAGCTGGCTAAGCCCCGCGGGAGCAAAGAGAACCAGACTGTTTTATCCCAGCCCACGATCCAGGCTGCATATCTACTGTTACTTACGCGTACAAACTGACAACTGGGCACTAGATGAACAAAACTGCTCTCTGCTTGAAGTAGTGCCTCATGTCAGGAGAGCCCTTTGGAAGATGGAAGAGTTGTTTGCACTCCTGTACACGGGAGCATCTTGTAGCAATGTGGCCATACCGGTTCTGCTTAAAACAATTAGAAACAGCAAACCCTTTAACCTGCTCTTTGCCTTTCCCAACAATCATTTGTGGCTTACCAGTACATCTTAAGTCACTGTCCTTTGCCTGACTGAGGCTGTCATTGTCGTGCCTTCACTATGTATATATATAAAAAAAACACACGGGAAGTTTAAAGGAGTAACTTTTCACAGGGATGCTGCTATAAGCTCAGAGCAGGTCTTTATTGTTAACCAATTACTTATCCTGATTCAACCAAGACAACAGTTGGACCATGGAGACCTAATTAGCTGGTAATTATTCTCAAGCTTTGCCTCATCTGGATCACAAGACAGATCTTTATCTAGTATCAGTTTAGTCCCATTGCAGGCAATGGAACAGGATTAATCTGTTAAACTGGATCCTGTTCACAATCCTAATATTCTGGAAGACCCTGGGAGTTTTCCCACTCACATCTGCAGAAACATAGCAGCTAACAGCAAGTGTTAAGTGGAAGACTGAAGTGAAGGTACTATGCCAGAGATGACATTGATTGGCCAATGCAGGTCAAAGAAGCAGCACAAAAAGAGAGGGACATGGACCAGCTACTGGAGTTAGCCTTCTGCCTCCTGCCCCATCTTGCCTAGCCAGCCCCCTCCGTGCAATGTTGTTCAAACCTCCTCTCCTTCCTGCTAAGAGCTCTATTTGCTTCTTAGCTCTCACACTTCCTTTCGTGCTTCCAACGCCCAAGTGCCCTCAGCTCCCCCATCTCGCTTTCTGTTACAGCATCCACAAGCTGCTTTGATTATGGGCAAAGCTAAGGCAGGAGACTGTCATGCTGGAATGGACCAAGAGCTGCTGTAAGCTGGTTGATGCACACGAAGTTGATAACTTGCTTTCCTCTACCCAGATCAGCACGGTTAACTCTGCTTATTGGTGTCTAAAGCATGCCCTTGAGTTTGGAATTAGTTGCACATCAGATGTCCACGTTCAGGCATTACACCAAGACAGAAACACCTGCTAGTTTACTGTCCAGCTTTCCAGCTAGTGATGCTATCACCATTTATTGTCAGTCCCATCCTTCTCACCCCAGCTGCCCATCCACATCTGCCCAGAATTTTTCTTTTAAAAGAATTGTAGCAGAGATGCTGTATGTTTCCTTTATACATTATTTGTTATTCTACTCTATTATATAAGGGAAGAAAGCCTATTTCTGTCATTCTAGGAGAGACATCTCACTGTAAAAGAGCAGGCTGAAGTAAGACGTTTCATTACTAATAATCACTAACAGGCTATGAAGTGGTAGTAATAAATTGAAAAGAAGCTTGTTTTACTATGAGAAATCTTGTATCTTGGTTTATTCTCTAGCTGCAGCTGAATCATTTCTTTCCACTCACTTAATAGAAGACTTTCTATAAGCCTTGACTCTTCTTCCATGTGCCAATGTACATACCTGCTTCAATGCTTCTATTTTCCTCGGCTTTTAGTATTCTTCTAGACTTTAGAGCTACAACTATGGTAAATAATCATTTTCTTTAATATAAAAAGCACAGAATAGGATGCAGAGAAGAATAAAGACTAAGAAGTCTCAGAGTGCTCCCTGATGCCTTGTAGCTCATGAGGAACTTGCTTTCTTACAACAGGGATCCATGGCTGATGAAAGTAAAATTTCATGTGAGTTAGTAAGACTTCAGAAACTAAGTCTTGGAAAGTTTTTCTTTCAGTGCTAAAAGATACATTTGTTTGAAGTTGAGATAAAAAGAACAAGAGAAAGCGCTCTATATAATAAAACATAGACTACAGTAAGATGTCCTTACCATAAGAGCTCAGACTTTTTTTCTTCATGGTATCCTTTTAGGCCAATATTGTGCAGTCATAGTCCATATAGACTCATTTTATATTGACCTTGCCTATTTTAATAGCTAGAACACTTTGTTTTCAATTTCTGAAATTAATATTGAGCTATTACCACCATATAACTGGCAACTATAACTGTTATAGGTCTCTCTAAGACTGTCCTGTCCCCTTTTTATAGTGCAGAAGGTACTTAGCACAATGACCCCTAATTAGTGCTTGCAGGTGGAAATGCAGAGGCGTGGGCACCCTACCTTTTATAAAAAGGGGAGAATGAGCTTCCCTTCTGTTCTTTTAGCCAGAGTTCTTTTTTCCATCTGTTCTTTATAGTAGGGGGACTTTCAGAGCAAAACATGAGGTGCTGAACAGGAAGGAAGGTACTGCCTCAACTCTGGTAAGATAATAATAGGAAATGAGGGAATAAAATGGAGCTAAGCTATTAAACGTAAAGTATTAGTGTAGTCGGCAGGAATGCCTCTGGAGCAGGAAGAAATGTTAATGGCAGATTGGTGGCGAAGTGGTAGACAGGCAGCAGGAGCAAGCTTCCAGGTTGAGTCTAGCGAGCTTTCTTTCCTGTGTTAAAGATGCTCTCCAATTGCTGCTGTTGCTGTCTACAGCAAGCTGGAGAGTGGAACTTTACCTGCCCTAGAAAATCTTTGAAATAGGTGGAAGGCAAATGAGTACAGTTCTTGCTTGCAAACAGACATGATCGAGGTCTGTGCAGTCTGAGATAAGCCCTGAATGAAAGAGTTAGCAGCTAATAGAAGGCTTGAGGCTCCCAGAAGTGGTAAGGTCCCTGGCAGTAGGGATTAAGGCCTTTCAGAATGCCATTGGAAAAGGACTGTTGAGAGCATTTTTGAGAGAGCAGGCAGGGAAACAGGTAACGGTGAGAAGACAAACAGCTCAGGGTCAAGCATAAAGCTGAGATTATGGGCAGAAAAATGGGATGTCTGAGTCAAGGAACTTGGAGGTGCTCCTCAAATGCAAGGGGATTGGACACATGTACCAGTTGTTTGATGTCCTACTCCCCCACTTACATTGATAACACAGTAAAAGCTCTGTGGCTTAACTGTTGGCACCAGGGTCTTAACAGCTGTATGTATTTTAATGTCCTAATTATACTGAATGGCAATTGAATTATAGTTGATTTCTCCCTGTTCCTCATGGGTACTAGCTGTTTTCTCTGAACCCTAGGCTGGGGGCAGGGCTTGTCCCTGCATGGAGCTGGGATCATCCAAAAAGCTCTATCTGAAAACATGTTGAGCAAACAGAAGGGAAGTGAGGCAGAGCTAGTTATTGTGGAGGTGAGCAGCGGTGCAACCTGATTGATTGCAGATTCCTCTGGCTGCCTCGGCTGTTGTTAAGCAATCCAGAGTGTGACAGATTTGCTTCCAGAATGGAACTGGTGCAGACAGGTCATTCTTCAGGGCCAAATCTTTTAGTCCAAGGCTACTCTGAGGGATTCAGTGTTATAAGTAGTTTTGACGGAGCTGGGGCTGATGAATCTGAGCGTACTGCAGGCAGCCCAGCTGTCTGTGCAGAGTCCCCCAAATACAGTGCTCCTGAACCCTTGGAGCTGTGTGTTGGTTCCTAGCTGATGTTGAAATACCCAACTGCTGCAACTCAGGCAACAAATCCTTCTGGGAATGGCATCATTCTTCAGCTCTGGCCATGAAATTGATATCTGAGCTGTTCCACAGGTAGGAACTTTATGCAGACTTTGTGGCAGGCTAAGGAAGGACACTGAGCATCATAGGTAGCCAAATTAGGCACTTTTAATAGGAGGGAGGCTCTCCTCTGTGTTTGAAGTGCCAAACCCTGCCTTGGCTGGCTTCCATGCATACAGTGAGCCCTTTGCCTGTGAGCAGGCTACCTCAGAAGAGTAAATTCGGCCGGAACCTCTGAAAGAGATTTTTCACTGTAGCTGAGGTTTTGCTCTTTCCTTGTTTAGAAGGAATGAATCTATTTATAGGCACGATCAGGCTCTGCTGCTTGGAAATATCTCTGCCCTTCTCTTAGCGGTGGGCAATGAAAGTCTCAGCCTTACCTGTGAACCTTAGGGATCCAGCAGTGCCACAGTAAATTCTGGTGTGCTCTGTTATTTACCGACTCCCAGAGCCCCTGGCTCTCCTTGTTTGTCCTGGTATTAATTAAGTGCGAGTCTATCTATGCTAGGGAATTGCAGCAGCATGGCACCTGGGTAAGTGAAGAGCGAGACCTGGGCTCTTGTAGTGTACTGTGATAGCTGGGCTGCTTGCAGGCAATTCCCGACTCTGCAGCCTGCTTGGGAAGGGAAGCCTGGGCGGTTTGTGTAGGGGACACAGCATCTGGGTTCTCTCTGGGGATGGTGGTCTTGGTTTCTTTCAAATGGCTGTGCTAAGATCCATCTGCAGGTTTGGATCTGGGGTCCTGCAGAGCCCAGAATGTTGAAGGCTGTCTAGAAACCATTTGTAAAGATCAGTACTTGATGGCATCAGTAACTCCCTCTGAGCTTCTCGCAGGCTGAGATAGTGGCAGATTGTCAAAATTACTTAACGTCCTGGAACACCACCCATTCCGGTATGAATAGGCTTCTTGTGTACAACTCACATGATCATGGTGTTTTTCTGGTGTCTCTATGGAGACTGGAGACATTCTTCTGGTCTATTGGTTTGGGATCTTTTTTCTTCTCTGCTTTCAGGTAAGTTGTCTTGCAGGAAAAAAGAAAACAAACAGATATAATCCTTGTGAATAACGAATAAAGCATCAGTCACAGAACACGAAAACATCCTGGCCCCTTTTATAGAAGGAGTTGGAAATATTTTGATTTTTCCTTTTTTAACATGCTACCATCCAGCTTGGCAGAGATTTAGCAAGCCTTGTGCAAAAAATAATTGGCCTTAGGCAAAGCTGGATGAAGTAGTGAGCCTTCGCATGTGGATCCTCATCCAAATTAGGCTGGAGTATGGATTAAAGAATGAAGCGGTGATAGATTTGGGAAGCCTTCCATGCCAAAAATTGGGGGAGCTTTTTAAAATGTTCCAATCCAAACCCTCATTTTCATGAGATCAGATGCTTTCCCCTTACCGTTGGCTCTAGTCCCTCTAGGAAAGTGGTTTAAATGAGATTTTTGTTACCTTGGCCATATTAAAATAGGTGTCTCGGTTTTCATTGGCATCCTGGAGGACAGCAATGTGAGTAGGATGATGAAGAAGAGACTGTTATGCAGTGTGGAGTTCCCTGGAGAAATGGATGCGTGGGGTAAACACTATTGTCCCATTAATATTTGGGATGAATAGTAGGGGACCAGGCACATCTGTCTTGCCCAAACTGGACCCTCAGGTGGTGTGCTTAGGACAGCAGCAGGAACAGTTGCCTTCTATGATATTCTCCAGGATTTTTGTCTTCCTCAGCAGCGGGCCTGCCCGTGACCGGCACGATCTGCTACCTTTGCTCCACAGCGAGTCCCATTGGTGTGTTTTACTGCTTAGGATGACACAGAATGCTCCTTTGCATTCCTGGTTGCCACTCCCAAACCCCTTAGCCCTAGTTTACAAGTCCAGATTCTAGCCTCTTAGCTATAGCATGAAAGATCAAATCCCCACTTGCTGAAAGATGGCGTATGTTTCTTGGCGTACACTCAGGTGTATGTGGTATCTATACAACACCCAGAAAAACAGAGCCATCCCATAAATATCCTTCTAAATGCCTTCTGTTCAGCCAGTGAGTCTGTCTCAGGATTCATAATGATTTATTCTATCCGGTTCGGTATGTGGCAAGGCAATGCCCCCGGTGAGCTCATGGAAACCACTCCAACCACCGCTGCCAATGGCAGGATCTGGTTCGATTTTTGGTAGCAATAGAGCCTAGGAAAGGAGAAGCTGCTCAGGTGTTGCGTGTCCTTGCAAAGAGGTAACTGGGAAAATAGCAAGACACTGTCTCACAGCCCCCCACTGCTGTTGTGGGGGAAAAAAATGAGGTCACAAGACTAAAATACTGGGATTTAGATGGTGCTCTCTGCCTGGAGAGTGCATGATGTTGAGTGAGGTCTGGCTTCTGTCCTGAGGGTTAACAGAGGGAGTCTCTGCCTCAGTTTCTCTGCATGTAGATCTGATACCATATCTATATCTCCTTTCTAAGGGACTTTACAATCTGTGTGATGAGTTCTTTCTGGCTTGTGCATTCTTATCCTGCTACCAGCACTGATAAAAACAATTATTATTAGCTGTATTAGTACTTTAAAGCAGAGCATCTTAACTAATTTGGGGACTAGCCACTGGCTTCGGTCACATAAGTACCATTGTACTCTATTTCTAGATAATTAAAAGTTGGCTTTAAGTAAAGGACATTAGGTTTAGGGCTTGTGGCAGAGCAAGAAATGAAACAAAGGTGTCCCGATGGATAGTTCAGCTTTCAGTGTAATTTTATTGAAGTAACTCAAGCCTTGGTCTATTCTGACCACGTCAAGTGCTACTTTGTAGTGTTGCTGCCACAAGCCCAGGTCTGTCTATTAAGGGATGAAACCGGCTAGCAAAGCCAGGGCTGGTTTGGCTCGCACAAACACTGCAGCATCACAGCGGGGCAGGGGGAATAGGAGGAGAATCGGTCTTGCTCAGAGTGAGGTCTTTTGACACTCAAAGAGGCTGCAGACAGATTTAAAGGTGACAGGAGAAGTAATGTAACTGTGAGTATTTGAGATAGGCTCCACAGCTTGGGAGCTGGGGGAAAAAAAAAAATTCCAGTGGAACCACTGGACTTGGAGCAGTCCTATTCTGCAGTCACTCAGGCCAGGAGTGAAATTTGCTTGTAAAGATAAGCTGGAAGCAACAGCTTCCCCGAAGCCAATGGAGTGCATAACCGCAGGCAATTACCTCTCTGCTCTGCGATTTCTATTACATCACACACTTTGGTGCCCAGTGGTATCATCTTGCCATCGGCAAACGGGGCCAAGGTTAAGTTCAGAGTCGACAAACGCTTCAGTTTCTCCTCCATCCTATGATGGATGGGATCCTGCTTTTACAGAGGCTTTCCAGGAGGCTGGGGGAGAGAGACCCCGCTCAGAGGTGCCTGCCTGTCTTTCTCTCTTTCTCTCAAAAAGCATTTCTGTCAGGGGAACATAGAGGACTAAGGGGCTCTTTGGGTTTACCTTATGTGTCCACGTGGCGGGAGATTTTACGCGCTTTTCCTGGTTTTTAAAAAAAGCTTCCTGGGCAACGCTATTTTCTCTGGCATCAGGCAGATACTAGAAACCCTCTTTACTTCCGTGAGATGGATGCTGAGATCTTTTACTCAAAGGGACTTTCATGCACTGAGACCTTTCACGCTGAGAGGACAAAGCCTCTGGATACGCTTCCCTTGAGCAAAACACTGGCCCAAATTGTGCCTCCCTGATTCTAGCCACACATTTGATTTTTCTGTTCTGGATCAGGTATCAAGCCCAATATCATGCTGAAAAAGGCATACACTTAAGATCAGAGTGCTGGTGTTTAAAGGGATTGGTTATGTCTGTCTGTATCTATTTTCAAAGGTGGTTGGATGTCACTGGAAAAGGGACTTTTCTAGCGATTAAACATGGTAATGTCAGGGGCTTGTGAAAGGTATCTTTGTCCTTTTGATAAGGAAGAAGAAATTCAGAACAAGAACCAAAGCACTTTAAGGCTTTGGCACTTTTTTGACAGAATGGGCAGGGGAAAAATAGGGTTTTTTCATTTTAAATTCTTCTTTAAATGTGAAAACTAGTGAGCTGAAAACCCATCAGATGGAATTCCTCTCCTTAGGCAAAGGATCCCAGTGTGCTAGGCAATGCACAAATACAGAAGCAAGTAATCACAACCAGCTAACTCTTCCCTGAGCAGAGCCAGGTACTTGAGTACTACCTAAATAACAAATTTAGTAATACAGCAGCAGCTTAATTCCTATGGCCTTAATCACCATCTTATGAGAATGTTTGTGCTGGGATTAAACAAGTCTGCTCTAAGGTGCTTAATCATTTTCCCGAGGCGCACAGCACCAGTGGGGTTCCAGTACTGCACGAAAAGTACCCGGTAGCATAAATTGTCTCCAAATTAAAACACATTGTCTCCAGAAACCCTAGTTCAGAAAGTCTCCTGCCATAGCTTTTCTGATTGAACATGATTGCCCTCCTGGAGGATCTACTTTCAGTTCTCCGGTGGAGGGCTGAACTCCTTGCTCTTCATCATTAACAACCCGTGGCTGACTGACAAGCTCAGGGCAGTGCTATTTTCCTCCTCAGTTCTGATACTGGTTTTGCACGCAAAAAAAATTGCTGCAGTCAGTGAATTGCAGGATCGTGTCCCTTGGATTAATTCCCCCTTCCCTCTTGGAAACGGGCATGTGCAGAAACCCTGGTAACTTGCTGTCACGCTGCCATTTGTGGATTACAGGTGCCGGGCTCACACACGCAAACTGTGTCAAGTCTTCTGCCCTCCAAACCTCTCCTAACGTGCCTTTTGCTTTCCACCCTCCCGTACGGCCCCATTTCTCAACCGCTAGAGAAACCTTAGGGAGAAGTACTTATCAGCAAGGCTGTCCTACATGGGAAGAGTACTGGGGGCTCCAACAGCTGCTCGGGGTTTGAGTCCCCTTGGCAGATGTTTGCTATTCCAGCCACTTCATTAATTTTGGAAACAAAACCCCTGATTATTCCTGACCAAAGCACCCCCTTTTTGATTGACAGCCAGTGTGTGTTTCATACGACATAACCCACCGTATTCCTCTGGCCACTTTTTTTAAAAATACATCATTAATAAAAGAAATAAAGTTTCTAGAGACATGCCAGGGTATGCTAATCCCACCTGCCAGTTCATCTCCCTGGGCTCCAGTGAGGGCATAGGTGTTTCCAGAGCACGGGCAGAGGTGCCAGCCCCGCATCTCTGGATATCCAGCCCTTCAGATGTGAGAAAGAAACATTTAAAGGCAAGTGGCGACTCTTGTCTTGCGGTCAGTTGTGTGCGAGTCAGGCGAGCCGACGGTTTTCTTCCCCTCTTGATTTCTGGGCTGGATCTAGTCGGGCTCATGGAAGACTCTCCGATTTCCAGCGCTTGTATTGCGCTCGCAATTTAGGAAACATTCCTCTGCTGTGTCTTGTCAGGTTTTGCGAAGGCAGTAAATGCAAAATCAATTTGGAGTGGGGGTAGGGGGGCTGCAGCTACTGCCCGGACACCGAGGAAACACAGTGGAGCAAAATGCCGTTTGCTGCTGTTTCAGGATTTAAATCAGTAGCCTGCTCAGAACGTTGCTTCAGAAATATTCTTTGCAATAATTATCAGCAAGCAGCAATTGCTTAAGTTAACGTTACTGGTAATTATTTTGTTTTCTTGAAAACAAAATGCCTGAAAAAGAAGCAAAGAAAGTATGTTCCTAAAATGTTTTGTGTCTGAATTAAGAAGTGAGTATTCATAAAGCTACATTCATAATGAAGGCAGCAAATCTCCTTAAATATCTGCAGTTTGTTTAGCAACAGTTTAAGTAATTTAAAAATAGTTATATCATCAGGGGGAAAAAAGTCCTTGAACTCCTTAGTGGTGGTTGCCATTCTAGTTAAATTCCTGTTTGTAAGATCGCTTTAGTTTCCCAAAATAAAAAGTAAAACCATTTCCAACCAATTTATTTTCAATGGGAATGCCATTCCAATGGCTCAGTGAGCAAAACGCTTTGTTTTATCTTTGTTTTAATGTAACTTGCTGTGCCATGTTTTTTAAAACCATGTAACAAGTTTTTAAGAAAAAAGTTCAAAGGATCTATCAGAAGTATTACATTTCCTTGCATCTGCCTTCCAGTTTTGACAGTGTGTGGACAATGCAAGTATCTTTTTGTTTGTTTGTTTTAGGGCTCTCCAAATCGGCAAATGTATCTCTGAAGTTTAAAGCCAAAAGTTACTTGTAATTGAAAAAGAAATAGTGCTTTTACAAAAGAGATTAAAGATAGCTTATAGATTTTTGGAGGGCTTTTAAAAATACAGACCAATAAAAGAACAGTCACTCAAATCGTTTATGAGAGTGGTTTTCCTTCTGCAAAAACAGCTTCAGTTTTCTAATAGTAAAATAAGAGTTTGCTGCCATTTGGATCACCAAAGCATGAAAACTAACTGGTGGCTGATAACGTTTTGCAGATTATACTTAAATCCTTGTATGAAGTCTGCAAATAATTATTTTTTTTTTTGGGGGGGTGGCGCATTTCCATAATGGGCCTCTCTTTACCCGCTTAAAGTTTGCAGCCACAAGTAAGTGCGAGCCGCTGTGGTTTCTGGAAAACCATGCAGCAACTGGTTGAAATCGGGAGGACTCCTCCTGATACGCCTTCCCCCTGAATAAGGTATCCCGGTGATTCCCGTGCTAAACCACGCTGACTCCAAACGGGGCGCGGTGTAATTTCTCAGCAGGCTAAAATCCCCATTTGGGAGCAGTCCTCCCTGCAAACCAGGGGAGCTGCCGCAGAGAGGCCGCAGAGCAGAGAAATGAAACTCGGGGGCTCAGCCTGCGAGGAAAAACAGCTTTGGTGGAGCGGGGAAACCTTGGCACCCCGTGGGCTGCCTGGGGTCTGCCCTCAGCAGAAGGGGCTCAGCTCATCTTTGGAAAAAGCCAGCTGAGACAAGCAGCGATCCGCCAGTAAATCATCTCAGGCTGCGAGAGTAACGCCGCTCCGGGGGAGGCAGCGTTTGCTTCAGCAAGGCACCTATAAATCGTATTTTTTTTCCCCCCCTGCCGCTCTCCAGCACTTCGCGGCTGGGGAGAAGGCTCGATGCCGATCGGCGAAAGCTGTAGGGGCTCGGGAAGAGGCGCTCGCCCGCCGGCAGCCCGCATTTGCGGGATGTGCGTTTTTAATTTTCTTAAACTAATTACAGGCTAGAGGAGGGGAAGGGGGGGAGAGAGAGAAGAAAGGAGGGGGAAAGAGGAGAGGGAGAAAAAAAAAAAAGCCAGCCCCAATCTGGAACCTTTCCAGTTTTTGCACACACACACAAAAAAAAAAAAGACAGACACACACCCCAGTATCTTAAAATAGAGAGCAGGGAGGGGAGAGGATCGGCGGGATCCTCCCAGCCCGGCGCAGGGTAACAATGGTGCTCGCCGGGGAGCAGCGGGCGCCCTGATTGACAGCCGGAGC
>NW_008794599.1:642062-711432 GCF_000699145.1 Aptenodytes forsteri | reverse complement strand
GGGGGGGGGGTGGGGGGGGGGGGGGGGGGGGGGGGGCTCTCCCGAGGGAAACGGGGGCGAAGCAGCCCCCTGCCCAGGGGCTTGGAGGATGCCGGGGCGCAGAGGCACCGTTTGCAAGCCGAGCCTCACTTACCTCGGTGGGGCGAGCAAACCCTTGCGTGTCCCGCTCCTCTGAAGCGGAGGAGGCTCCCCCCAAACCCGGTCCCGGCCGCGAACCCCACTTTTCACGCCCCGTCCCCAGCGGAAGGGTTTGGGTTTGCTCCCGCTCCCTGTGTTTTCCAGGGGAGGGGGGAGATGCCGCCCGGTAAACCTCCGGTCCGCAGCGCTGGGCTTCGGCTTCAGCCTCAGCCTCAGCCTCAGCCGTCCTCGGGGTGCTCACAAGCAAAGAACCGATGCGAATGCTAAGGAGGTAACGGAGCGCAGGTCCTCGAGGAGAAAGCGGCCTTGAGCTTGTGCTCCTTGAAACCGTTGGTGGTTTTTTTTCGTTGCCATCCGTGGGAGTACAAAGAAACTAATAGAAAATTTGAAAAAGGAGAGAAACTGCTATTGAGACGCAACTTTTTCGACCCTAAATTCTCTCTTCCTTGGAAACAAGTTAGGCTGTTTCTAGCAGGGATGATGAGAGAATACTTGCGTTGCTTTTGCAGGCTATGTCTGCATAGACATAGACACCCCAGACAAATACATACAACTGGATCTCTGTCCTGGACAGATACCACTGCCTTTAATGCAACAAAAGGAGCGATTGGGTCTTGACCACGGGCGTTATTAAATTTCACAAAGAGATTGCTGTAACGTGAGCCTTTAAAAATCCACGTTAAAAGTAAAAATATCATTCTTATAATGCATTCCAGATTTAAAAAAAGAAAAAAAACCCACCTTCTTTTTTCTGGTGAAGTAGGCAGTTTTCCAGAGTTATATTCTTCCCGTAAGGCCACACGTCCAATGGTGACACCTAATGTCTTAAGAGAATCAGGTGATGAAACTGAAACTTAAAAATACATTCTTCAAAAAATCTTAACTATTGAAAAATATTTGTAAAGGGCTAATTCCTGGTAAAATAATATATATTCCAAGGTCATAAAATTCTGTTTTTCCTTTCTCTTTCCTGGGCATGTTCATTTTGCATTTGTATTAAGTTGCGTTTAAAAATTCAAGGCCTGCACTTTGGCTGAGGTTTGGGGTTTTGTTTTGTTTTTAATGCTTGGCTGAATATAAATAAGAAGGAACTTTTCAGGTCTTAGCGGAGCTGCGCTAAAATAAACTTGCTGTTAGGTTACCGAAGAGTTTGACAAGTAGAGTAAACCCTTGGTCCAAGCATAAGTCTTCCTCCAACCTCAGTAATTATTTTATAAATACTAATAATTAAAGATCCAGAAGTGATTAGGAGGCCGGATCAGAATTAAGACCCATGATGACCAACTTTTTGAAAGAGGTTACGTGAATAGTGCGATCCTCATTCAGCGTTTATTTCTCCCGATCCATTTGTGCGTGACGTTCCTTGCCCTCTCTGACTACTCTCTGACATATTCTTATACAAGAAGATCTGGTCGTTAATCAAGATATTGCTGACAAGGGAATTTTTCAGAGCTGATCCCTCACTACTGCATTAGACAGTGAAATTCTGTGCTTGGCCAAAATAGGCATGAAAGTCCCAAATGGTTTCGGTGTGTGGCAGCTTGCAGTTACGCGGAGAGGGCCCAATTCTGCTCACATCGGAGTCAGTGGCGTGACTTCCACAGACCTCGCTCTGCCGGGAAGGGGAAAGAGATTTCTATCTCCTTCTGTACGGAAAGAGGAAGCGTTAGAAAAGAAAGCTCCCTTTAGCACCCAAAAGGAATGTTAACCTGAATGTTTACCAATATGCAGAAGCACGTACGGCTAGGTCGGCCTCAAAAACCATGATTTGAACGTCACGTTTAGGCTGAGGGATCCTGAGCATTTTTGATGGGCGGGGCGGTTCCCAGCAGCTGTTTTGAGTCTCACCACCCCCATGGGGAAAAAAAGAGCGAATTTTTTTTTAATACGCAGTTCTGTGTCAAGTATAGCAAACATTGTCTTTGCAAGACTAATATATATTAATTAAATACTCATTAATAATCCCCACGTGATTCAGCAGTGGATTCCGAGTGATGCTAGCGTGACTCTTGGGGTTCCTGTTCAATTAAAGCCCTGTTTCTCTTTGTGCCTGGGATCTTTCATGAATTTGCTCTCAAGATTGTGTTTCTAGCCCAAGCTCTGGCCTGTCCCTGTGTCAGGGTGGATTGTGAATATCTGCTTCCAATGGAATAAGCTTTATGGAGTTGCAGTGCTTGAGAAGTGAAGTACGGAGAGAGATTTGCTTGCGGGATTAAAACCATAAAAGAAACCGCTACAAAAGTCCACGCTTCCAAATTGTAAGCCTTCTAAGGTTTATAGGTACAATTGAAGTCCTATATGTGTTAGGTAATGGGAATTTTTTTTTTTTTTTAATTATAAAAGAGAGGAAATTCTGTCATTGTCTAAGAAGTGGACAATACCACAAAAGAGAACTAAATATGGAAGAATTTGAAAAATACCCAACACGAATCTGTTTAAAAACAAACAAACAAAAACCCACAAAACAAAAAACCCCGAACCCACACCAACACGAATCTGTTTAAAAACAAACAAAACCCCACAAAACAAAAAACCCCGAACCCACGTAGGGACTAAAGGCTGCAGAAATACGGCGCTATGGCATTTAACTTACTGCCTGCATTTCCTTTGTCTTCTGAGCTAATCGGGAAGGGAGCGAGCACTTGGTCTCTTTGCGGTCTGAAAGAAATGAATCTTAATCTAAATCGCAGAAATTCACCTTGCCGGTATAGTCGTAGCTGGGACTTGGGGGGTGTTTGAACCAGCAATGAGTGATTAGTTACTTCAGCTGAACGTCTCTTCAGCAGCATGGCTTTTTCTCGAGTCAGGAGCCAAATTTTGCAGGCGTTTTCATGGGCTAAAGAGTTAATAGTTCTTTCATCTTGGGTGAAGTCAGAGAAGCCTGGTGTGCCTTTATGATCTATTTGGAGCTGAAAGATACACGATGTTGGAGTTGCGCAGCCTGTGTGTTTAACAACATCCTTTGTTAAGCAAAGAGGGAAAAAACCCATCGGTAACCAAATGGAAAGTATTTTTTCTTTTGGCTATGATCAAACACTAAATATTGAAGCATGTGCAGCTGAGTTGGGACAAAACAAAATTCGTTAAGTAGAGGGGGATGGGGAGTGGAAGGAGCGTTTGGGACTTTTCCCTGTGCGTCGTGAAGGCGAAGACTGACGTTTTAGTTGTGAGGAGCATTCAGGCGGTCTAATGCAAAGCTCGCCGATCTCACTGGGGAGATTCCCATCGCGAAGAGCTTGGAACGAACCCCAGCCAAAATTTTTCTTTGGAAAGAAAAATGCAATTCCCTGTGAAACCGATCCATCATTAGCTTAAAATTTGGTGTATGAACATGTATTGTGGCATTTATTGAGCCAAATAACCGAGGCTGTACTCATACTGAATCTGTAACAAAATGCCCGGGTTCAGAGCCCTTATGATAACAACAACAGCAAAAAAAAGAGATTTAAACAGAAATATTTTCAGATGGTGGTTAATACCTCTTTGATTTATGACTTCTTGGATTGTGATGACTTAGTGAAAACATTATTTATTTTGTTTCATGATATTTATATTTTTATTGGCTTTTCCCATTATGTCATACCTAATTAATTTGTATAAGTAATGATTACAGTGTTCATGTATACTGTGCTTGGTTGCTTATAGTGATTTCTGAAGGTTGCTTTTCGACTGAGCAGAATCCTGTAGGAATCACTTCTCAAATTGTCTTTATATAATTTTTTAATTTTACGTTTAAAAATATTTGTAGGTGAGTCTATACCGATTCTGGTTGGTTTCCTGGATTTTTTTAAAATCTTGGTTCAGCGATACATTCCAAATCCAAATGCCACATTTGTAGTTACGGGCACGATAAAGAATCAAAGGACACTGCCAGGGTGTGATGTTATGAGGTCAAACTGGATATGTTTCATATTTATTGAAGTAACTAAAAGAGCTTGAAAAAGAAACACTAGGGTGGTCGTGGGTCGTGGCCAGGGCGGTGGGGGGGGAGTTGTGCACTATCCCTGGTGATAGTGGAATTCGTGACATTGCATGTTGATAATAGATAATATTGGTCTTGCATGTCCTTTCTAAGCTATCCCAGTTAAATTACGATGGCTGAATTAAAAAGAATCGCGTTGCCTCTTTCAAGAGAGAGCTTTTTAAGAGTTTTCAGTTTATTTTAGCAAAGTTCGTAGTCAAAATTATTTGTGATCTATCCTGTGCAGTCATTTCTACCCGGACCCATTCTGGAGCTCATCAGAATACCTCAAATTTGAAATTATCTTAGTGATTTATAACTTAAACGCCAACGAGCATCAGTGTCATTTATGGCCATTCTACACCAAGGTTTTTTACCGGTACGCATCCCGGGTAGGACTGCGCTGCTTTCTCTTTTACCTGCTACAGTAGCTGTACTAGAACAACGCCTTGCATGAGTGTAGTTTTACAGGTGCAAGGATGCCTTATATCGGTGCGGTTTTACTTGTCTTCGGAGAGAATTAGCTACTCGGATATCAAATAGTTACACTTGTGTAAGGGGAGTTGTGTTAAAGGGGATTGTACTGCTCTATGTATATTTAAAAGTGCCACAACTTCTGGAAGTGGACATAACCTTAATTTTCTCAGCTTGTTTACATCTTTTTGAAAGTTTACTGCTCTGCTTGCTAGTCTGTGGAACAAGTTGCCTTTAAAGAACACTAATAATTATGACTTGCTTCCTTGCCTTTTGTTTTTTGGGGGTTGGTGGTCGGTGGGGTTTTTTTGTTTGTTTGGTGGGGGGGTTTTTTGAGGCGGAGACCTTGTTCAGTATTTGTGCAATTGGGGTTTTAATGTAGGCAGGTATCTAGTACAGAATTGTTCAAAACTTGAATTCTTCTTTTCCAGTTCTTTTGTCTGTCTTCTGTTGTTTTATCTTAGGATGAAATTGGGAACCACCTACCCCAAAGGTTTTTTTGAGCTGTCATTTTTCTGGTATATTGGATATTTTCTAGATTAAACTAAGCGATACCTGCAACCACTGGGGCTGGCGGGGGATCATTGCTCGTGCGATGAAGTGTGAGCTCTGATATTCCTGGTCCTCAGTCAGTCTTGTCAGCCTTTTTAGGAAACCATGGTGAGAAAGTAGATTTATTGCGTCTTAAAACAGCTCAGTTTTTATGTGTGACCTTACAACAAGATTCCTTCTGATTCTGTTCAAAAAGGCCTTGATATGGGCAAGGTTTGAATTTGCTCTGGGACATTACTTAAAATTGGGGTGGAAGCCGTTTCTTTTGCTCAAATACTTGCTGAACCTTTTTCCTTTAAAATAAACGGATACTGTTACGGAGTTCCTGGGGGAAAGCAGGGCACTGTGGGAAAGGAAAGGGGAATCCATGTAGCGTATGTCCCAATGTGGGGAAAAATGAGATGCCATCCGTTCAAAAGCGCGTTATCTGAAACATAACAGCTGGATTAATCCCGTTAAATAAAGCAAATACAAAGTTGTGGGTATACCTTCTACCAGGCTAACTTGAACCCGAGCGTGCCCAGCCTCCCGTCAGCCCTGCACCTTCAGCTGGGCTTGAACTGCCATCCCCCAGTACGCTGCAGGTGTAAGGCTTTGCTGTGGCATCCCAGTCGTTATTGCAAGGTGTTGGAAAGAGTTTTGGTCTTGCGGTGCGTGGAAGCGGCTGCTCAGGAGACCCAGATGTCTTAAATGCGTGCCTGCGGTGGCAGGGGCTGGGACTTGACGACTCAGGAGGTCCCTGAAAGACCCGTGTCCCAAAATGCGTTTGTTGAGGGAAGCGGGCCAAAATGCGTGTGCTTGTTTATACGGCAGCAGAGAGTGATGGGTGCCAACTTAAATTGCAAAGCTGTAAGTGTCTCTGTGTGGAAATCTACGTTGCTGCAATGCTGTTTGGGATTTTTTCTGATTATTTGTGCAAACATATGAAGGAAGAAAAAAGCCCTCTGAAAACTGCCTACATTTATTTGGTTTAGCGTGCAAAAATCATTATAATGCTATAGTTTAATAGCAAAAAGTAAAGGCAAAATGACAAAGGAAATCTATTAATCTTGCAAAATACAACGTGTTGCTTCTGTAGGTGTCTCTGATCCCGTATTAGGGAAGCTAGCAAGTATTCCTAATAAATGTAAGAGAATTCAGAGATGACGTTACTGCATACAGGTCCTAGAAGATGCAGTCGCATTTATGCTGACGTCTCGGAGCGTCCTCTGAAAACCTAGAAAAGCCAGAATTTACTGTCGGAACTGTCTCCCTGCTCCCGTAGCGTGATTTATTCAGCTACAACCTCAGGAAAGTGAGTTTTCTCAAAACTCTCAGCCAAATAACTCCCCGTCCATGTTAGCCCTACAACACAAAGTCTTTCTGGAGCAATCACGCTGAAGACCAGCTTATCAGCCGAGGTAAACAGAACAAATGCTATAGGCTTTGAAGGTGGATTCATCTGTAACTGCTGAAGATTGGGCACAAAATTTAATTTTAAAGAGCCTTGGCGTTTTTCAGGATGTCCGCCTTGGTTTTTACATGTTTTGATGTCTTTAGCTCAGAAATGCCAAAAAGTGGCATATGAGGGATAATAATGGGCTGGCTAAAAATAACTATGTACTCGGAGAAGAGTCCGTCAATTTTCTCTGTCAGATTACATCCAGTATTAGAGGTGGTATGTCAGAAGCAAAGCCAGATCAGAGTCTGAATTTGAAAACAGTTCTCACTTAGGCTGAGGAGGGAAATCTGGCTCTCAAGGTTTCAATGCTAGATATTTAAAAATTTGGAGTCGAGACTGGGTTTTGCTGTCTGTATCTCAGTACAGTTAATAGTGAATAAAAGAAATTAATGAAAGGCAAAACTACATGGAACAAAACAGAAAATCACACCCCAGTGATTGCAATAAAACCTACTGTGGAAAGTAATCGGCGTTGTGGTTAAGCATGAATAAGCGTTGCGGAGGAATGCTATGATAGGAGGTATTAATGAATGTGGGATTCCACTGGGAAAATTGACACCTACACCTTATTTTCTAAAGCCTCACGGCTTGCACTGAAGCGCAGTTTAAATCTATCTACACACCGGTTTAGGTTTAAATGCTGTAGATTTGTAAAAAGTGTCCTCGATTTGGACACCGCCCGTGGAGACTGCGGAATACGGACCTAGTGCCACAGCTCTCAAGTTGCTGTGATTATTCTTTGTATGACTTTTATTCAACTTGCTGCTGTAAAATGCAGGAAAAGAAAGGCTTGTCCAGTAGAATAAATGTCCCCCAGCATTGCTGCCTTCAGTACTAGCTGGGCATGAGCAAGGGCAAGGATCTTCACTGGGGAAGCTGGGGAAAAAGAAGCCAGGCTGTTTTGAGCCAACGAGTTGTGTGAAGCTCCCAGTCAACCCGCCAGGCTACGGGGAACGGAGCAGAGCAGTAGCTAAGGAGACTTTTTGTTTTTTCTTCTGTTTACTTGTGTTGAGCATTACATTTATTTTCCAGCTAAGAGTACGGTGAAGGACAGCTCGCAGTATCGTAATCTTGGCGGTGTGTTGATCGGACCGTTGATCCACCTTCAGAAGGGATTCACTGCTGATCGGAGTGCTGTAAGCAGGTTTGGATGATTGAAAGAAATCTCTGCCGTTCTGACTTTAAGTCGCTTCCGTGCCCTCAGAGCAAGCCTGTGAGGAAGGAAGATTTGCATGCAGCTGGATGCGATAGATGGCAGAGCTGATCATCTGGAACTGATCTTCACATCAGGAATTGATCTCTGTAGACGACTTGCTCAATACGCTCGCTAGAGTTGTTTCTTAATCCACTGCTGGCATTTACCGGGTTAGAGAGAGGCTCTGCTCTTGCTCGCTGTTGCTCAGATGATCTTGATTTCTCGATTCTGATGATTTATTTCTTATGCTCGTTCCCTTGATACCTTGTCCAGCTAGAGGTGGCTGTGCAGCCCTGCTTGGAGGAGCTGGAAACTTGGGCTTTGCATTTGCAGACCATGTACAAAATTTCGTCGCATCAAAGCGGAAATACTAGAATTAGTCAGAAAAATGGATGTTTTGGTTTGTTGGTAGAGAGAAGAAATAATAATCACTTGTCCTTTTCAGTTCAGAGTGAAACAAAATGCTTTAGATTTATTTTGGCAAGTTAAAAGTTTAAAAAGTAGTGGGGAATCAGATCAGAGAAAATACTTGATCTGGAATCAAATAATGAAAACATACCTTCTAAAGGCTGAAACGAAACTTTCTAACACTTTCCTTTTTTATATGAGACATTTGGCAAAGCAATGAAGTTACTTTCTGTGTGGCAAAATTTTCTTTCTTTTTTTTCTTTTTTCCTTTTTTGATGAGAGGAAGTTACAACCGAATGTTTTCAGTCAGTTCTGTTTAAGAATTGCTCCAACTGGACTGCAGAAGCCAGAACGTGTTAACACGAGCGTCATTTGCTAGGGAGTAATAGTTCCTTGGAAAGTTTAGGACCTGGTTTGTGATCTCAGCTGTGTTTGTGTAAGTCAAGACAAAGTCCGTAACAGAACAGGATCACAAGAACAAGCTAACGGGAGCTGGGCGGTGGATGTCCTCTGTTCACTTTTGCTCGGTGGGGAGCGGAGCACAGCGTTGCACCGCTCAGGTGAGACGGACCAAGTTATGCCTCCTGCTGATGGGCACAACAGCGTCCGCTCACGTGGACTTATACAGGAAGGTGTCCCCTCTTCGCATCGCTCACGTTTCTTGCTCTGCTGGGAAGAGTTTCTGTGCCATGGCGTGTCTCTTCGCTCTTCCCATAGATTGCATGGGTGAGATGAATGCGAGAGTTTCAGAGTAGCTTAGTGGCAATAAATCGTGAGGTCATATTAATATCACCATCCAGGGAAATATTGGAGATGGATTTCTCCCCCCCAGGTTATCTATTATTTCTTGTGTTCCTGGCACTCTGGGAGAATCTAGCTGAGAGGCTTCTAGCCCTTGTTGAGCGATGTGAAATTCCCAAAGCTACATTTTAATGACATCTTTAAAAATATGTGGAGATTTGGTGTTAGGACCTGGCTAACACAGTAAATACTTAATATTTTCCATCTTCCTCTCATGTAACTTTACGTTTTGACTGATTCTTGGCATCTTCTCCCTCATTTCTCTTGGCCAGAACACAGCTCGGAAGAACACCGAGTTACCAGTAGCCGATATTTCGGACAGGTGTACTGTGTACGCCGACAGTACTCGGCGCCGAGACCCGTTTAAGTAACTGAAGGGAAGGGTGAAGAACTGCCTTTCTGAAGATAATCCTCCATCCTCCCGAACGTGGACCCCCGCACTGGTATTCACATCTCTTCCGACTGCCGTTAGCACATCCCGGTGTTGCAAATGAAGTTATATACTTGCTGCTTCTTACGTGTCCCCTCTGAACATACCCTGGCCTCTGGAGGGGCCAAGTCCAGCGAGGTCTGGGCGATGCTGGTAGAGCATGTGCCACGAGGATGCTAAAGGTCTGATTCTGCTCCTAGCTACCTGAGGAGAATTCATGAGGGTGGTAGCGTTCTTGGGGTCAACATCAGCTCGTTGTCTGTGTAAACCTCTCTCTCTGAAGCGCGCCACATGGAAAGGCAGTCCAGCATCTCTTGCTGATTTAAAAAAAAAAAAAGCCCACACACGAACCCCCCCCCAATTAATTTCCTTTTTTTGACTGGCCTGTGCGTACCTCTTCATAGCTGGCACTTTTGTAGAGCATAAATATCTATAGCTTAGTAAGAAGAAATGACTTTCGGTAAAAACAACAAGACGTTTTCTAGGAGAATATCCTGGCATATATGATGAGTGGGAAAAGACAGTCTTTTCCCTGTATGAGATTTTTATAAAACTATGGTTTTGGCAGTATTTATTTCCAGCATATTTGAGCTCTGTCTAAAACACAAAACCGGAAAGAACGCCACCCTTATCAGCTCCCAGACAAAAGCTCTGCTTTTTTTTTCGTTTTTCTGTAAAAAATCACTTCTTTTTTTTTTTGAAGGAAGGAGAAAAACAGTTTTCCAGAACTTCCTATATAAGAAGAATAAAATTCCCTTTGAAAATGTGATGACAGAAAATTTGCAAATACATATGCTCTTTTTTCCTGTGAGGTTGGGAGCAACAACCTTACAGTGACCTTAAAATGTGTTTGGATGTGCGTATTCAGGTCTTATCTTGTAAATTCTTTAACATGCCAGTGGTTTTTATTTATGGCGTTAGCTGGCTAACTTCAACAGGACTACTCATGCAAAGAAGGATTTGAATAGGAAGCTTTTGTATTTGCCCTGTAACTCACATAATCTTGCTATTCATTTTGAGGATTTTCTTCAAAATAAGAGTTTTCAATGTAGTCATAAAGTCATCTTTAAACACTTGGCGCATCATTTGCCTTTGGATAGTTCTACTAATGATTATCTTGCAAGTTACAGGACAGTTAATGGCTAATGCTCCTGCTGATGCCAATTCTTTTTTTTTCTTTTTTCTTTTTTCTTTTTTTTTTTAACTGGGATTTCAGCTTACAGAGGTTGGATGTCACCTGAATTGAATTTTAATAGACATCTTCAGAACGAATATTGAAGCAAGAACGGGTCCCTGTAGCTTCGAGTGTACAGGTACTTATTGCCACATCTAGTGTACAGCTGCCTACGTTTATACATTAAAAAACAAAAGACACTTGTTTAAGCGCAGATGGGTTGCAGCCGTAATAAAAGCATCTCTTTTTCTTTTACAAGGCAGAGAAACGTGTGTGATATGTTTGTGGTTACTTAAATAGGGTATTCTATGACAGATTAACCTGTCATCTTTGAAGCAAAATTAGCAGCGGTGGTACTTTCTTACGGAAGGTATCTACTTGCATGCTGTACATATCGCGTACGTATAATTGCGTAACTTTATACGTCTTTGGGAAGGCCTAGTGCTCTGGCTTGCATTTATTCTTGTGGCTCAAAGAGGAAAAATATGAGAAGTCCCCCTGAAATAGAAATGAGTAACGTAATCACCGATACAATGTAATGATGAGAAGTCTGAAGCAAATGGGGTTTTTTTGGCCACGAAACACTTGCGTGAGTTTGTGAAGACATTTCGCTTCACCCTTCTGTCTGTTTTGTTCAAAACCTCCTCTTGACAGCTTTGCTAACAGTTCATTTTGTTCCTGCGGTGACTAAATAGCGGAGGAGCTGATATTTGAAGTTTTCTGTAACAGCAGAGGACAGTACTAGGCAGTTTGGATCTCTGCCAGCTGCTCTTCGTTGTGCTCTTTTGCTTTCCTTTAAGCAGATTTATTTTAGGTTGCTCGATAGCGGTGAAATTCTCCACTGAGGGCCAGGAAGCCATGCCAGAAGTTAGAAGGGTTGGTTTCACCTTGTTGCAATAAATTACAGAGCAATCTAAATGATGGGAAGGAGTTTGATGAAGTGGGTGAGGAACAATTGATGGATTATTTTAGTTAAAATTACTTAGAGCCCAATCCAACTCCCACTGAAGTCAATTAAATCGTAGTTGGATCAGGGCCAAAATGAGTCAAATTCAATTATGCCTTAACTGTAAACATTTCAAAGCACATTATTATAAGGTAGTTTTAGCACTTAAATTACATTAAAAGAAAAGCATTTACGAAATCCCAGACTGACAGTATTTTAGTTGCACAGCTCTAATGAAACCCTTTTTCTTGCGGCTGAGAGAGAGAGACCTCTTAGACTGGTGCCCAACCCCTATAGCACCTGTCTGTTGTGAAGAGATGTCACAGCAATTGATACTGTCGATGTATTTCTGTCCATCAGAGACTAGCTGGCTAGCCATCGCGCGAGAAGGGACAGCAAAGATGACTGAGACGAGATTGTAGAAATCCCGGTGTTGTTTCGTCTAATTGTCAGGATTTAGAGGGCTTACTTGTGTAAGTATCAGCTCATAAACTGCTGAAACTTTTGCATTTGCTAATCTCAAAACCGTAATGGTTATGGATAGTCATCTTTGTCTCAGCTGAACAAAGTGCAGCATCCAAAATATTATTTAAAAAGAAATCACCTATGTGACAAAAAGATTGATTCATAAACGCGTTCAGGTTTAACAACGTATGGTGGCGTTTTCAAAAAATCAGGGAGATTATCTTTTAAGTTGGGATTCACGTTTGCTTCAAGACAATTTAGGTGTTTGTGGTTTTTTTTTTTTTTTAATAAATTCAGGATTGATCCTTTTTGTTCTGTCCTCAGAATTTCTTCTCACCGTCCCTTTTCCAGCAGGGCGAAGGCATCTCCTGCTGTCTGGAGCAGCTCAGACTTGGCAGGTATAGGGTTTCCTGGCTTGCATTTGTCTGACGGGGAAGGCTGTCTCGGGAGGTTTTAGCACCACATCCGAAGTGCCATCCCTAAAGATCTGTCAGAAGCTTGGGACATGGCGAGCTGCGTATGCAACAGGGAATAGCTGTTAACTGGGGTCATTCCTGTCTCTCCCAGTGAACTAAATTCGTCCCCGCAGACAGACGATCTCCCAGTCAATGCCAAGCGGTGAAAGGACTTCTGCAGGGTTTGAAGTTGGTCTGGTTTGTTTTCGGTCTTGGTAAGCAGCTGTGTTTAAAATGAAAGATGGGGCCCGATCCTTGTTTTAACTAAGGACACGACATCGCTCAGGCTCTGTGAAACGTCTGTGTGGTGGATGGAGATGCTGGACGTTTGCAGAGCAGTGAAAGGACAGAAAATGGGACGTGGGTGGAAATGAAAAAGATCGATTTGACTGCATGCCCAGCTAGCACAGGAGTGCTGGAGTGTGTTCAGAGCTGTTTAGCTGGCTAAATGGACTTGGTTTTTAGTCTGGCAAAGTCAGTTTGGCAAATTATTTCCTCTTCTTTTGTGCTGTCACAGTTTTCATGGTTGTTTCGCCTTTTTTCTATTCTTTTCTGTTTTCCATGCGTTTCTATTAATGGCAGGATGAATTAATAGCTTCCACTAACACTTTCTAAAGAGCTCGCGACTATGAAATAGAAATTCCTGCCCTTCAGACAAGGGTAAAAGTGATACCCATCCAGCAGCGTCAATCAGGAAAAAGGGATAAAACCATGATAAACACTGACAGAGGACTTCTATGGCACAGACTCAACTTAGGAAGAAATACTGCCTGTTTTCTTCCCCATCGGTGAACAAAGACGCTACCACGAAAGCAATGCAGACAACTCGATAGTTACAGTTGACTGTGGCTTTAATATGTTCGAAGAAACCGATTTCTGTGATCCATGCCTTACTTCTCCCTTCTTAATATTAGCACGATTAGTCATGTTACAACTTGTAAAAATGCATTAAAATCAGTTGACAGCTATTTAAAAACTGAGCATTGCTATTTTCTATTCACCGATATTGACTGCTTTAGCACAGCCTAGGCATGATTTGTTTGACTCATACTAGCTCACCAGCGATCTTAACTTTGGTATTACCTTTCAAAAAACAAAACCAGCGACAACGTTTTTACCTGCTGATTGTATTTCTCTATCTCTGAGTATACGCCTGCAGAATAAAAATGGTACTTTCCTGTAGTAAATTACGGGATAGAAAATCCTTTTGGACAGTGAAGGATTACCGAAAACGCTTTCATTCATCACGGTGCCTTGACGGCAACTTCGCTTGAAGAAAAACATCTCCTCTAGGTGAAATATCTTGGGAAAACTCCCGATATTTCGTAGGAAGCAGAGCTGGTGCTGAATGTCTGAGTACCTCCGCAATGATTTGAACTTCTTGCTGACAGTGTATGAGGACATAGCCCACTTTACCCTGAAACCAGTCATGCCTACACGGTATTCACTGAGTATTTCGTACACGTGAAGAAAGTTATAATGGAATAGCTGCTGCTGCCTATTGCTGCTTTGTTAATTAACTGAAAAATCCATCCAGAAGAAACTTAAGTGTTCATTTCCAGTACCTGGCGCGTAGCTTTAGTGTGGCTTAAGATGTGGTGGACTCTTTTAATTCGTCCTCTCAAAATGTTTGTTTTCCCCAAAGCCCATTATGGGTAATTTGCCTCCAGAAATTGATACCGACATTGGAAATGTTTGCCCAGTTGATAACAAAGTTAATGTAAGTGTTCAAAAAGTTCTTGCCTCTGGTTAAACTGGGGCCAGTTTGCACGTTGTGAGAAAATTCAAATACATACCTCATCTAGTTTCTCTCCACAAGAATTTTCTTCATTCAGATGTCTCACTTTTTACAACAATCAGTAAATAGCGAAGCTTCTGTATTTTAAACTCTAATTTAACCCTTTGCGTGCTGCAGATTATGTCCAAATATTGCTTTTCTCAGTACCTCTTGATTTCCCCCCCTGTCCCCACTTGTTATTTACTCCTTGAAGTCAATAGAAGTTTTGGGTGTGTAGAAAAAGAAAAGGAATTGCATCAGACTGCAAACAGATGAATGTCTTCTGCTGAGCATTCATTTAGCTGGCAGCTTGAGACACGCCGCTGTTGGGAACAGGGATAACTGGATGGAGTTTGTGATTTTGCAGAGCCCGTGGAATAGCTGAGAGCTTTGCAGTGGACGCTCGGTGGTTGGGCCATCTCTGCTTGGCTTTGTCCTTGACTCACTGTATGATGGGGAGCCAGTTCCATGCTCGCTGCGTGCCTCATCTTTCCCATTCGTTAAAGGAAAGCAGCGGTTCATTACACACTTGTGCAAAGTATTGTAAAATCCTTCGCTAAGAAATGCAAGAGAAGCCCAAAGTAATATGGTCAGTGGGGATTGCGTATGTTTAACTGTGCTCTTCATGAGGATTAATTAAGTACAAATAAAATCTGTATTTTTTTCCCACCAGAGAGAAGTCTGTAGGAGGGAAGAGGCTTCCCTGCAAATCACGTTAAGATAGGTGTTAAGACAAAGCTGCGTTGATTACTTTGTAGGGGTTTCAACTCATTCATTAGCAGTTTTTACCCATCCCCTGACCCTTTATCGGACTTTTTTCATTCTGTCCATGCCCTGCTGGGTTTTTCGATTTGCTCTTTCGCTGTCTTCCTTCCTTTTTCTTCCCTTGAGTTCTTTCTTGCTGTCTCTCCTCAGCACAAGCTGCATCTGACAATGTTTGAGTTCAAGTCGAACTTTCGAACCCATGACGTCAAGTTGGTTTGGAATTAGGCAAAACCAGTTTGCCCATCCCTCGTTGTAAAAGGGTTAATCCTCTAAACTATTGAGAGGCAAGGGCAGGGAATTATGAAAGGAGCCCCTGTTTTATAAGCATTTGTATTGCCAGTGCTTGAATACCCATAATAGGTAGGTTGCTTCTGTGATTAATGACTGCGTTTTACACGCTGACAATGGATGATGTGTCTTATTGTAGAAGCCATTTATTTTTATTTGGTCTCCTCACCCAAGCAGTACTGGAAATGAGATGTTAAACGTCTTGGTGGGAGCATGTTTTATTCTCAACAATTTAACGAACGGTGACCCACAAAGAGGAGAAAATAATTAAAATGATGCCTTTTTTTGCCTCTTTGTAATGTCCTTGTAATGCACTCACGTGGATTTTTTTTTTTAGAGATTCTTATTTTGTTCCCTCCAAGTTGGAAAGGAGTAGGAATGTGTTGTCGGTCTGAAACTTTATAAATTTGGAAGGGGCAAGCTATTCAAATGCCTTAAACCCAGTCTGTCTTTGTTTTATTAATTTAGTTTTAATAAAGGACTAAAATAATTTGAAATCTTTAGTTGTTTTGAACCAATTCTTGTATCAGATTATAAGTTCCTGATTTTGCTTTAGTTTCAGTTGCGCTTCCCCCCCACACTATGTCATTTTCTATGTGTAAAGGAGGTGGTGGTGGAGTGTTTGTGGTGGTCTGAATACACAGGCTAGACACAGAAGTCATCTTTTTATTAAACCAACTATATATCTGTATCTGTATGCATTCAACATTGCATCCAAAGTCAAGATTTTTGTTTCTATAGAATGACTTAATAAAGGAAGGAGGAAAAAGACTTAAAAAAGCACTCTTGAATGAATTGGAGAAAATCTGTTTCAAGACGGTGAAATTGGTTGCAATGTCCAAGCAAGTCTTTCTAAAGTTCTACATAAACTGCGAGACCTTGGAACTGGCTTCGCAGCAGATCTTCTGGGATGGAAACAGAGACAGCTGTAGGCATGGCATCGATACTTCAAGAGAGAGAAAAAGATGAGTAGGATTTTTAAAAAAATGTTAGAATGGAAACATTTTTTTCATATGTGGTTCACCAAACATAAATTAAAGGCTCATTTAGCGCTGAGAATTTAAGAGGTCCCTCATAACTATGATGCCATTGCTGAGCAAAGCAAACCAATTCAGCTTGATGGGTTGGTAGTGTTGGTTGCTTTTCATCATATAGCAGTAAATGCCAATAATTGCCTAAGTTCTCTGGACAGATTATCTAATAACGTTCCAGGTGGGATATGGCCCCCATTTCAAAGCTTAATGAAAACACGGGCAGTGTAGAGTCTGTCATGCTGTCTGCAGCGGGAGCGTGGAAATGCCAAATCTAAGATGAGTTTCATCCCAGCAGTGCGGCATAAAAGAGTCTGGTAATGGTGGTATTTGGGAAATATAAAAAAAAATACTCCCTGCAGACTTCTTTAGATCACCGTCATGTAAAAATTGGCAGCCACAGCTGATCTTTGGCAGAATATCTTCCTTCCTTGGTTTAGAAGAACTTAAAAAAAAAAAAAAAAAAAAAAAAAAAAAAAAAAAAGACAGCTGAAAAAAGTTATTTTGGTTTGATAAACCACGAGCTGCATATGTGCCTGTTACTGGAGGAGTTCCCGTGGAAACATTGCCGGTTGCACAATAACAGGATACCTGTGTTGCTTCAATATTAACATATATATTAATGGCACATTAAGGAATTTTGTAATTGCATGACACAAAAGAGAGTTCTCAGAGCAGTGCTCATGCGATCTATTAATGGGAAATGTCTTCAGCAAGCTGTGAGATAACACCACCTCTGCCTTCCCCTTGTGGCGCTTTCCAGACCGTACAACACCCTTGTGTGGTAGGTATTACCGTCCTCGTTTTGCATGTGGGGAAAACAGGAGTCCGGTGAGATTCAGGGACTTGGCTGAGACTGTACATTAAGGCAGTGTTGGAAACACTATGCCTAACGTCCTCTTTCCCCAAAATCTACATCTAAGTGAACAGAACTTTGCTCTTTTGGTCCTTTATGGGGCAGGTGAGGGTAAATAAAGTCGGTGGGAATAAGACAATATTCCCATCAGCCTGGAGT
Organism: Aptenodytes forsteri; assembly: GCF_000699145.1. NCBI lineage: Eukaryota > Metazoa > Chordata > Aves > Sphenisciformes > Spheniscidae > Aptenodytes > Aptenodytes forsteri. Next base: position 694,116 of record NW_008794599.1, on the reverse strand, counting down.
TGTTTCTAATGCTAGTGGGAACTGTACACCCACACACGTGTGGAGGGAAGAAAGGGCTGCATTGTTTTTTGTGTATTGACTTCTGTGATTGGTATTTAAATGAGATGATCGAGTCACAGACGGACCCGTGGAACATGGCGATGCTGCATTCCTCAGTGGCGGGTGCCGCAGGAGAACTGAAGGTAAATAGATGTGCTGATGAAAACCAGAGATGGGCGATAACCAAAGCTTTGACTCAAAGCCCTCCAAACCTTAGGGTGAGGGAGGGTCTCCCATCTGGATCCCTAAATCAGAGCGTTTCTAGGGGCATGTTTGTAGTTCTAGGTTGGAGCTGTCGCAAACAAGTGTCCTTCTAACATTTCTGTCCATAATGGCATTAATTAGCAATTAAAGCTAGCAGAATTTGTGCACTGTAGAAACCCAATTCAAACCCTTATGATTAATTAGGGCCTATCTCCACCCTAAATCTAATCTGTATTTGTCTGGAGATGTGAAAACAGTGTCTCCTTGGCTGACTTCCTATCGGAACAGAAAAAAACCCAGCACGCTGATGTCTGACATGAGTGAGGGCTCATACTCTTTGGAGATTGGGACAGCTAGAGCTCACCAACTGGAATTTCTGGCTTATCCTTCTACCAGTGCTGTGGTATAGGCAGCCCGGTAGCCGAGATAAACCTTGTCATCGCTTTTCTGACATGTAAGTGGTTGCATGCCTCCAAAGTGCTTTGCAACTCTAAGGTTGACATTTTTCTCATGGAACTACTTATTCTGGGTGCGTCCATTTTGAGACCGCCCATCCTTGAGACATTTTTCAGCTTGCTTTTTGAGATTAGATGAATTTCAATAGGAGTGAAACTCGTTTTGTGCTTCAGCTGAAAAAAACCCCACCACCTACCCTGAAATGAATGGACTGGGTCTCAGCTACTATAGATCAGACTGGTTTTGACGTTGGGGGCTATGCAAGTTTGTACAGGCTGAAGATCTGCTGCAGACAGTACACCCTGGTGTAGGGCGGACTGGGCTGTTGTTTGGAGTCCTCTAGGTCCTTCTCCACCGAGCGGTTGGCTATTCTGCTTGTTGCTTACCTCCGTTTCCCTGCTACAGACCAACCCCATAGCTGCCTTGTCTGCTCTGCTTGTGTTGTCATCCGTCGGCTGTACTCTGCAGTGAAAATACATGTGTAATGCTGCAGTCTGACATGCTCTTTCCATGATGTCTGTAGCAGTGAATGCAGCTTTCCTCGTCCTCACTCACTCCGGGGCCACAGGGCAGGCTAATTAAGTGCAGATGTTGGCAGTGAGTGGAATATCAGTTTGCCTGGAGACTGGGGGTGTAACCGATGGGAGCATCCCGCCTCCCCATGTCCATATTGGATAGTCACAGCTGCAGGTAGAGGCAGTGATGAAGCCGCATGGCTGAGGGTTCTTGCAACATCTTCAGCTCATGACTAACTTTATATAATGTAGACAGCCCTACTGAAGTCAGGGGAGCTGCTTTGGGAATGAAGTTGCCAGCACTGATTTTTAGCAATGTTGCAGAATGGTTTGCAGTGAAAGGTTTCTATAAACTGGAGATTCAGTTGTATTTCCCCCCCCGCAAAAAAAGTGAAAGCTTAGCTGTCCTTGATTCATTCTGTTTGGGTTAAGATTCAATCCGTGGGGTGACATGGGTGTGCTGTTATTTGATGTGGAGGGAATAAAAATAGCCATGCCCTGTGCTGGTGGAAGCCGTGACATAGTCTTTGTCAGCTTATTCAACCAAAAAGATCAGGTTTGGAGGAAATCCTTATTCCAAGGTGCTCTAGATTCTGATAATAGGGTTTCAGCTTCCTGGAATAATACTGTGATGTGCGTTATGCTTAGCTTTATTCCCTGTATATGTCTCTCCTCCTTACCCCAGCCACAAGAGCTGGGTTAAGATCGTTGATCTAATTGGCAAACACAAAGGATAGACAGGCTGTGAACAAAACCTGCTCGTGTATCATTTGCATCCTTCTAAATTGCATTGTTTGTGCAGCTGTTCAGCCAAATCGTCCACAGAGTTTATTTTTGTCCATAGAGTTTATTTTTGTCCATAGAGGAAGCAGAGATGAGTTTTCTCTCTGTTAGGGCAGATGCAAGATCAAAGAATCATATGCAGCTCAGAGAGACCAACCTCTCTGCGAAACGTGTCCTGATGGGGGCAAGTTTATTAATAACGCAACCCTTGAGATGATAAGCCACAACTATAAGAGGCAAAGGCTTTGCCAAGATGCGACAGGTCTCTTTGAGGTTAACACTGGTACTCGCTGAAGTCCCCCTTTCATTTCAGCGTGGAGGAAAAGAGGGGGGTGTCTGTGTATTTTAAACACTGATCTACTATTCTCCCGAGAAGAAGAAAACATTTTCCAAAAGATCCATCAGGCAAAATTTACAGAGTCCGGTGTTTAGAAACCAGTGAACTCTCTCTCTTCCCATGTGTCACTCACCGGAGTGTTTTAGAGGCTCGAGGCAGGAAGAGGTAGTGATATTTATGGCAAGCTTTTTGCTGGAGCTCACACAAGGGTGGGCTTGAGAAACCTGAAGAGTGCTTTTGTGTGCACGGCTAGTCAGCTGTCCAAGGCTAGTGTTTGCTTATGGATGTTGTGATAATAATTAACAGAGCAGGAAGTAAAGGACTGATTGATTTATGCACGCATGGCATTATGCATTTGAACTTGGACAGAAACTGTGAAATCCTGAGAGAAGGCAGATTTATTTATCCAATGCGTAAGGTTATAAGAATGGTCATAATGTGTCAGTCCAAAGTCCATATAGGCTCGTATCTTGGACGGTGGCCAGTAAGAGATACTTAGGGAGCAGTATAAAGAACAGAACGTGACTTACCCTTCCATTAAACTGTACCCTCTCAGCTCTGATGATCTGTTTCTAGATCTAAGTCCAAATCTTGCTCCTTGACTGGTGACACCATCTGGACAGAGGGTTGGATTTGGCCTCCTACGTTTCTCCCCAGTGTCCCAAGATGTCTAGTCATCTGGCTGTCATCGGAAAAGGCAGAAACCTGTTGCAACTTAAGCTTAGACACCCTGAGAGTTGTGTCGTCTTGGTGCAGTGTTTCTCCTCCACCCCCGATGGACAAGACCAGAGACTGCCTGTAAATCCTTTCCTTCTAGTTATTTGATTCTGTAATCTTTTGGCTACGTTGCTTGCTAAATCTGGGTCCAACGGGTGACGAGCTCTAGAGTTGAGTCTTGCCCTCGGTAATGGAGGAAACACTTGGCTGAAGTATTTAACATGACTTAGTTCAAAAGAAAGAGCTTCAAATTGAAGTTGGCTTAATGGAGCCAAAGTGTCCCTCGATACAGCTATGGTAAATGAGCTGGTGGCTTGTATCCCAGTAACTTTCCTGCACAGTCTGAGCGCTGTCGTTTATGGAGATGTGCTCGTGTTTATTTCTCTGGGACTAATGTGGCCTGGTCTTAAAACTCCCTCGGAGTCCAAACAGTAAGGGCCTGGAATGGAGGTTCATGTCCAAACCCACCCTCCATTTGGAGCTGTTTCCAGTCACGATGGCCTTGGGCCCATATATCCTAATCGGAGATATTAGGACAGATCTGCTCGGGTTCAGAGCACCTCCTTTCCCACTGAGTAGGATTTAAAGGGATCATTTGCTAAAGATGAGGAATCCCAGGCAGAATCATTTTTCTGTAGCCTCAGACAAAGAGCAGGACCTCTCTGAGCCACGCTCAGTTTGCCTGAAGAGTGTGGATTTGAGTCAAGGGGAGCTCCCTTCCAAAAGGCAGGTTGCCGTCTGAATACGTGAAGCAGAATAATAAAAAATAGAAAAGTGGCCTGTGTTGTTCTGGTTCGTTCTCCACTGATTAAGGCAGAGTGCTATTACATTTGCTACAAAGGATTTCTTGAGTGCTGGCCAAATAGATTCTTTAGATGCTTCTTTAAAAAAAAAAAAAAAAAAAAAAAAAAAAAAAAAAAAAAAAAAAAAAAAAAAAAAAAAAAAAAAAAAAAAAAAAAAAAAAAAAAAAAAAAAAAAAAAAAAAAAAAAAAAAAAAAAAAAAAAAAAAAAAAAAAAAAAAAAAAAAAAAAAAAAAAAAAAAAAAAAAAAAAAAAAAAAAAAAAAAAAAAAAAAAAAAAAAAAAAAAAAAAAAAAAAAAAAAAAAAAAAAAAAAAAAAAAAAAAAAAAAAAAAAAAAAAAAAAAAAAAAAAAAAAAAAAAAAAAAAAAAAAAAAAAAAAAAAAAAAAAAAAAAAAAAAATCTTCTTAATATATAACTTTTCTTCTTCATTGAGGATCTGACAAGGTCCTGGCACACTCCCCTGTTTGACAGACAGCCTGGAAGAAAGGCCGCTGTGTGCAAGGAGAACAACCTACAGCACCCAGGTGGTGCTTGCATGTGTCTTGCCGGCAATCGAGAAGAAACTCGGCAGCTAAGCATTGCTGTCCTGTGATAACAGGAAACCAGGGCGGAGTGACTAGCCCCAGGACAGCAGCACAACCAGGTCTTTCGACTCCAGGTTCGACGTGCATTCCTATCTCCTCCCTCACCAGTATGGCCCTCGAACAAAGCCAGCTTGTTGTAATGGTTATCGCCCACCCTGCCAGGAGAACCCTGGTGCCATCCTTCAGGGATCTGGCATCCCTGGAGACACTGATGCTGTAGGTGAATTTTTGGATTGTGTTTATAAGGTAGAGAATCGCCCCACAACCAGTCCTGTCTAAGGCAGGGTATTATACACCTGCCTGTGGCAGCAGGGAGCGAGACAAGTTCTCGTTCAGGGAGGCTCTCAGGCTCATCATTTGTTCAAGGCCAATTACTTACTGTGTGTACGGTGCCTTAAACATGTAAAAAAGCACAATATAAATATCAAACGTCATTATTAAGTAAGGATTAATTATCTTTCTGCTTAGCTTTTGTGAAGGCCTCCGGCATGCATGCCTGATGCGTTCAAACTTATTAATTACTGTTATTATGTAGAAGTTATACGGAAACATTATGTTGATAAATTGCTAATGGGGACAGGCTTGAAACAGAAAACCTGGATCTCACAGCTCCAAGCGCTGAGGAAATTTCACTTGTGGCTTTGAAATTGAGCTAAACTCAATCACAGCTCTAAGTGCCCCACAGCTTGGGGAACGGCAGCTGAAGCTTGTGTCCGGCTCTGCTCACCTCTGGGTAGCTGGACAGGTAGTTGCATGATGAGAGATGCTTTAAGGAAGAGCACCTTCTAGCTGCAATAATGTATTCATTATTATAAAAGTTAACGTTTACAGACATCAGTGTTTTTGTTTGCAACTGACTTAGCTGAAAACCCACTCCCTCAAAAAAAATGTGATTGAACAGAGAAGAGATTGTTCTCTGATGTGCCTAGGGAAGGTAAAATAGGGCTCCTGGATAAGCCCTAGTTTTCCCTCACCTAAGAAGCTGTTGTTAAAAATTACCATTTGATGAGGTGCCGCTTTTTTCCCCCCACTTACACTGGGCTCATCACAGAAGGTACAGACTCCTGAAGAATCGGCCTTCAGTCAGAATGCCCTGAAAAGGATCACTTTAGCTGCGCTAGAATTAGCTGCGCTAATTTTAATTTCTTTTTTCTTTTCCTGCTGTGGACACATGCAGGCAAAGTCCTGGCTCCACTGACGCTGATGGGCATTTTGTCATGGACATCAGTTGGGTCTGGATTCTTCCACAAAGGAGAGAAGCCATTTGCTACCAAGCAGGCTCCTGCTGTGTAGCAGAGTTGCATTTAATTTTTGGAAGACTCATGCTCCTTGTCAGGCTAATAGGGTTCGTTGAATGGAGGTGGAAACAGAATATAGTGTGAACTGTACCTCCAGCCTTTGCTGATGAGCAGTTAGACTTTGCTCCAAGGAACCTTGCTGAATGCTATTTTGGAGCACCACCAGTGTCTCTTTGTGCTCCAGTTCTGCACTTAGATTTCAGGGTTGACTGCTCTGCTTTCCTGTAGCCTCTGTGACACTCATGATTCCCATGGAAATTTTGGCTCTGTGCATTTGGGCTGAATCTTGGGACTATCTTTGGAAGCTTTCAAAATGTCCCAGAAGTGCCCTTCACCTCTGCTCATGTGCAGAGACTTTGGCTCTTGCTTAGCTACAACTGGTTTCCACATGTAACCAAAGAAAAAGAGAGCTAGTAGAAAAAGAAACAGCAAAAACAAATAAAGAAAAATCTCCTCTTCCAAACCAGTCCTGACTCTCAGTTAAGTGACCGAACTCTTAGGTGCTGAGATGCTGGAGAAGAGGAATGGCAATAAAGAGCATTCTCAAGCATTCCCAGTTCCAGAATTCCTATTTAATATGTAATAGCCACAGAAAGATCCGATTATAGCGTTGAGATATGGCACTTTTAAAGGGTCTGAGGATTGCATGCAGTTTTCACATTCAAATTTTTTCATATTCATATTTTCAGTATTCAAAGAGGGGTAGGCTCTGTAGGGTTGTCTTACAGTAAGACTGGAAAGAATGAGAAGAGAATCAACGTCTGAACCGGTTGATGCAAAGGATTCCTGACAAATTATCTGTCAGCACCTCTCTGGCCAAGCTTTGTTTGACAGGGATGCTAAAAACATTTAAGTCCATACTTAGGTGCCGCCTCTGGGCTTCAGGCTCAGTTGACTTGTGCAGGGGACAGCTTCAGGAAGATTTTGTGGCTATGCCTGGACTTCCAGCCCATTAGGAGAGGATACAAGAGGGGTAGCTAGCTCTGAAAGGCCGTCATTGTCAACGTGTTGCAAGGGCTGCACCGTGCAAATACACCGACTCACGTCTTGGAAACTGTCGAGCTGTCAGCACAGTGTTCGCAACCTAATTTGCCCACCTCTCTTCAGGCCATAATTAGCTCAGGTGCGGTCATACCCTGGCATGGCTGTGCTGCTTCCCATTCTAGAGAGAGCCGAGGGATCTGTGCGCAGCACCATGCTGCATAGCGTAAACATCACCCAGGTCATTTTTTTAACTCGGGATTCAAGCGTTTGTTGATGAGAGCGCTCCAGTGGGCAGGGCATCTAGGAAAGGACTGGATCTTGGGCTATTTGCAAGCAGGCTGGGAGGCCTGGTTATTTCCCTTCAACCGTCTCCTGAGCACTTGTTCCTAAGGGGAAATGAATTTGTCTGGTATATGCACAGCCCATTGCTGTTCTTCTCGTTCCTTTTGCCTTTACGACCTTATCGGGGCATGTGGCGGAGCACAGCATTGATCTCGGGAAGAACCTGATGCAAGCTGCCTTCTAATAGTTAATAATTGTAACGCGGAGCTTAAGGAAAACATTAAGAGTAGATGAGTGCAGTTTTCTTACTTACACAGTGGCTTAAGTTTTTTGTGTGTTATTGGATAATACAATGCAATTGCAAATAAGCGAGGTATCTTGGTATGGCAGTGCCCGTAAAAACACAATGTAAGCACGGGGAAGAGACGAGAAGAAATCTTGCTGGGGAGGTGCTTAGTCGGTGGTAAACTTGGCAGCTCGAGGGTACAGCTCTGCTGGCAAGGGCGCAGGCGGAGAGGGAGACCGTGTGCATGCTCCTCATCCCACCGCCTCTTGCCTGCTGCCTTGCCTTGACCGACCACGTGATTGCTTTCATGACAGCTGCACTCAGCAAGAGAGCTGACAGCGTGGCTATGCGACGATGCAATGCTGGATGTGGGCTGAGACAAGCCCTGCCAGGTGAGGGAAGGTCGCCTTTCCAGGAAAGACAGGTAGCACGGCCTGGGGAGACACTGATCCCATGCTTGCCAATGCTCAGGGTGTTGGGGGGCAGCAAAGGGGAGGCGAGGACATGCAGGAAGAGGCCCCCAGGTCTGGGGGCTGCTCAGTGCCTGAGCCTGGTATAGATGGAGCAGAGAAGGCTTAAATTCAACGTCAGCAAAAACAGATGGGATAAGGTCTAACCTGAGAGCAAGAATTGCTTTACTACCCTCAGTGGGGTTGCTGGTGGACAAGAGAGATGCTGCAGGTCCACTGGCTGAGGAAGCTAAGTAGAAGGAGCACAGCCCTTGCGTAAGAGTCATGTTAGGTCCCTGGGCAGCCTTCGGCTAGCTCTAGCAACCACAAGGCAAAGGAGCCCACGCTGACCTGCGAGGACATCCTGTGTCCTGGGGCACGCAGTGGGTATTTGGCTGTTGCCTTTAACCAGTTGGCTCCTGGGGCACGTTGAGTTTCTGGATTGTACCGGGTCCATGCTCAGCTCTGGCTCTGGTGGTAAAGTCCAGCCAAGATCTGTGGGAAAGGCACGGCTGGCAAATCTCAGCTTTTGGGGACCTGTGGTGGAAAAAGTAGATGTAACGTCCCCCCCGTGACACAAACTGTGTATGGTTCAACTTATTCTCCACGTTTCCTTGCTTCTTTTGCCTTCTTTGCTTCACTCAGGGCTTGCTTCTTCCTTTCAGTAGGCTGCCCGCTCCTTCGGCAAAATGAAGTTCTTTCCTAAATGCACTCGACTCCTTCTTGGTTCCCTTTTGTTTTGACACTCAAGAGACGGCAGATTTATAGACCTTCCCGAGTCGTAAGTTCATTTTCTTTTATTATTTACCTTTCACTGCAGCCCAGTCTGAGTGAGATTTCATTCTGCCTCCGAGCAGGGCTGACCTGCCAAGAGGAGCTGATCCATAAATCTTTCCTTCCTTTTTCTTTCTTTCCAAAACAGAATTAGCTGAGTTTGCCTAGGAGGAAAACTGTTCTGCCATTGCCGGCAGTCAAACAGTGCAATTAATTAGTGCTTTCCCTTTTCTCTTCCCTCTAGTCTGTGTCTGCCGGGGTTGAAAGTAAGCCAGGGAGGAGGGGGAGGGGGAAAAAGAAGGGGAACAGATTTGTTTGAAGTATTTATTTTTAATTAAAACCTTTGCAACGCGATCTGTTGTAGCGGTGATGTACCTTTTGCGTCATATCTAGTGGTTATAAGAAGTTTAATGGAAATGTCCCAGCAGATGAGCGGAGCTGACTTCAGGTCGGTCTGACGAAAAGCAAGTGTTCCCAATTCCTGCTCACGTAGCTGCAGCCGGTGGGGTGAGGCCTGAGTCTTTGCTGCTTTGCCCCTTGTGTTCACACCTGGGGTAAGAGGGAGTAAAAGGCCGACACGCTGCAGATTTACGCCTGGGATATCGGCTTGTTTTGGCTAGTAAAAATTGACATTCCTGACTGAAACCTTCTGGAGAAAATGGGATGAATTCTCTGTCCTTCTTCTTGGTGTTACTGCTGAAAAGCAAAACAAGCGAGAAAAGAGAATCTTTGGCTACGTTAGACCGTGATACATTTCTAGGACAAATATTTTACATGTAATTAGGAGACAGGAGTCTGGGGTGCTTCTAGACCTGCGTGGCTTGAGTAAGCCAATTCATTTCAAGGTGGTGTGGTCAGTGCGTTGTGCAAGGGGCAGGCCTATTATTCCCTGTAGAGTGGCTGCCAACATGGCCTGATTTAAACAGCAAAGCAAAATGTTTTCAGATCCTTAGAAAACACTCTGCAGATCCGATGTCCTTTTTATTTTTAGCTCTCGGTTAGTTTTAGCAACTGAGTGGCCAGATGTTAGCTGTATGGAGTTGGACAGAAAAAAGAGCTTTCTTGCTGCTTGAAATGGAGACTATTCAAATGCTTAAAAAATAACTACAGGAAAGCTTCTGTTGCTGAAGCACTGCTCCCTCAGTTGTGCACGGTATGAAGTATGGATTATACTAATACTTCCCAAGTATCTGAGAAGTACTCAGCAGCAAAGTGAGCCCGAGACTACCCGAGACTTTGGGGTGATTAAGACTATTCTAATAGAGAAAACTGGGACGTTTCTGTATAAAACCACATAGTAAGAGACCGCTGTCCCTATGAAGAGCATTGAGACCTCCCGAGTCCTAAACCGCTGGTGGCTTCACCATTGGACTGTGCTGCCTCTTGATTGTTTTAGACGGAGACAACAAAACACTTGAGGTGTGTTGCTAGGGCAGCAAACTCATTCCTCGTTTTCTGGCTTATGTGGGCTGCTTTTTGGTTTTCAAGTGCAAAAGACCAGTGGGTCAGGATTGGAAAAGGTGCTCGGACAGCAACGCAGGACAGTATGCATTCAGCTGAAACTGTTCTGAAAGGCAGGTACGGAAAGGAAGAGCGCTTCGTTTCCATTCCTTCCCATTTTGGGAGACAGAGCATGTCACAACAGTGCTGAGCAGACAAGAGCTGCTTGCCAGCATTTAATTTGTTGAAGATTAAGAAATTACTCCATTCTTACAATACCATGTCAGTCTAGAAATACCTTTGAACTCTGGGGGATGTGAAATTTAGATCTAGCCTCAGATTTCGTAGTGTTTGGAAGCCAAGGCTTTATCAGGGTAAGAACTGTACGGATGGTTTAAGGGGAGTCATGTTAATAGTGTACCTGGAGACAATGGACTGGCTCAACTTCAGCTACCTTTGAACTTTGGGATAACTAGATCCAGAACAGGACACTGAACTTAGGCTTTTTTTCTTTGTGATCTGGAAGCTAGCTAGTGCAATGTAGAGGCTAGCTATTTCTGGTTTACTCTGTTTGCAAGGAGAGTTGGCTGCTAAAGCATTGCCCCCTTTCTGGCCAGCAACTTTTACCTGCAGCCTTGAACCCCACGTCTTTCTCTAAATGCTGTCCTTACTCTGTGCCCCAACCGTCCTGTGTCCTCATCAGGCTGAGGGCAGAAAGCTGAGAAGTCTTGTATACGGCTGGGCTTGAACATCAGCGGATGCTTTCATTATTTACGATGGTTTCTAAAAGCACTGTCGCAACTGGTGGTGTCAAACCATAAGCAAAGGCTTCTCTTATGAGCACAAATGATAAACAACTGTAAGACACTTGGTGTCAACAGCCTCACAAATCTGTTCACCACCTGGAGCTCGAAGCAACTCAGCAGTTGCAAACCACTACTTGCACAGAAGTAGAACAGCGGTTTCAGAAGTGCCGTAAGTAAATACATGTCCTGACGTGGGCACCAAAAATAAGCATGTGCTGAGCTTTTCTGAGCATTTGGCCAGGTCACAGCTGCTGGCCATTTTGGAAAATGTATCCTCTCATTCAGGTGCTCAGCACTTGAAAACGTGGACCTGAACAGCTCCAATGTCATCTGCTTCTGTAATAACCAACCACTGTTTTACGCTGCAAAAATAGCCAAGTTCTTGCTGCTGATCTCGGAAGGAGGAAAGCAGTTCTTTTACTCCTGATCCTACCTGATTATTAGAAAAATAGCCTGAAGAGACTTTCCTCTGTATGATGGAGGCAGATCTTAAGCTCTGGGACCATTGTAGCTAGCCTCCCCCCACCCCAAGCAGTTGCACGTGCTGCTACCATGCCATACGGGAAAGCAAATATCCCTGATTGCTCTGATATCAAATACCTTTTGCTGACCTCCCTTGAAGAGAGTTCCTTGTAAAAATGCTTTTGTCCGGAGGTTTCAGTCACTTGGAGCCTTGCAGGGGTTTCTGAGCTCTGGTGATTTATTACTCCTTAGCAACCTTGTGGTTTATGGAGAGCCCTGCTGGAAATATACAGGGGTACAAGGGTAAAAGTATCCGTTAACCAGTGATCTGGTGCCAAAAGCCACCCATGTGCAAGGGCAGGAATGGGGTTTCAGGCTATGAGATAAGGCTGGGAGAATGAACCTGCAGGGGAGCAGGAGCTGTGCGATGGGAAGGTTTGAACCAGGACCCCCTAACAGCAGGATAAAGGTGTGTAATAAGACCGGATCCGCTCCTTCATGGGGTGTAAGCTAGGGCATCCGTTTTCCGTCTCCTTATTCAGAGCAGGTTGGAAGTGGGATCCGTGAAGTCTCTTCTCCTAGAGCCTCTGTGAACGAGAGCAGTAATGCAGAAGAGCAGCAGCGCGGAAGGGCTCAGTCCCAGGACTGCTGCCAGATGCAGACCATCAACACACCTCATCGCTCACCCAGGAACATCTCTTACGGTGGAGGTGGCTTCGGGGTTCCTGCACAGGACTCTTGCGATGGAGGTGCCCTTCAAGAAGGGAAGAGGGGCTGATTCTTTTCGGCAAATTTGGCTGAAACAGAGGAAGTCGTCTGTTCCATTGGTGGGTCGGCACTGCTTTTGCTATCCCGCGATGGCAGAAACTAACTGTAGCGGGTACTGGCGAGGAGGATACAGACGGCGGGAGCAGGATCTGTTTTACCTTCTGTGTAGCTGGCTGGTGTCGGTGGGTGCGTAAATATCAGCGAGGGCAGAATTAGTAGTGTAAAGCAAAGGACAGCGCGCTCTATCCTAATTTATGATCTTTGGACAGCCACCCAGGGTGTAAATCAAGGCAGAATTTCTGCCAGGTTACTTGGTGATGCTGTAGATCAGCACGGTCTTCAGCTGAAAAAAATCCACAGAAAGAAAAGGCAGATAACGCTTTACACAAGCTAAAGCTTGGCTTAGCAATTCTGATCTCATCTCTCAAGTACTTCCTTGGTGGTTTAAGTGGCATAATTTAAATTTAATGGAAATATTTTGATTTTTAGTGTTGCAGAGATGTGGAGGAGAAAGCAAGGCTTAAGTCCCAGTCTGCCTAAACCCCAGTCTGTAGTCACAGTCTTGATTAAATCCCAGTCTGTTGGGATTTACAGTGTTTTGGCAATAGTTTTCCCAGCTTGCTTTGTAAGTGGCTGGATTTTGCACAACTTGCAGTGGTTGTAGAGAGAAGCGACGATCAACAAGCTGCGCGATTCTTTGATGTACCCTGTGCACTGCAGCTTACCTGGGTCCTGATTTATGCGATCACAACCCTTCACTCGGGGGAGGAGGGTAAGGAATACAGGTCATCAGCAGGCCAGGCTGGCAACTCCTTTCTTCCACTGTGACGACTTACTCACCGAAATAGACTCATTGAGGTCTATAGATCATTAGTGGTGATTCATATTAAGAGTTTCACAACCAGGCCTGCTGGTGTAATATGTTCCTTTTCACGGTACCATTTATCTAAAGATCTCAGAATACTTTGTGTACAGTAAACTTTTATCCGTTTTACCACCAGTGAAGTAGGTAAGAAGGGTTGTTTCCATTTTGCAAATGAGGTAAACTGAGGTACGGAGCAAGAAAGTGACTTGCCCAACCTTGTGCAGGTAGGTTGCAAAGTTGTAGAGTGCTGTCTTGCAACGAGTGTGCGTTTCCCATACGTGGCCCCATTTCCCTGCCCGAATTTTAAAGGAACATTTGATTTCCTGGGGCTAAGGCTGAGCAGAAATCTGTCTATAGCTGTAAATTCAGAAGGTCTGATGTGAATCAGAACTTCCTCTAGTGTTTGGGAATGTTTAGATTTGTCATCCCTGACTGGCCCTGACCTGAAAGGATTGGAGCAGAACTGTGTGGGTTTTTTTAGGGCTGGTATCAACTGGTTGGCATAAGATGTAGAGTTAAGAGTTGGTGAAAAACTCTGCTTCCAATCTATTCGTCCTCATCTGCCTGTATAGTCAACGGGGACAGCATAGACAGCGGAGGATGAAAGTGTGATTCATCTGACTCTTTCAGTTACCCACTAGAGGACGAGATGAATTGTGACTTAAACTCCATTGTCTGTCGCCTGTAAAGGCAGATTAGGTAACTATCTCAAGTGAAGCCTGTCCTAGTGTCCGTGGAGAAGCAGAGTTGCATGAATGGGGACAGATTTCATCGTTTGCCGAGTTTAATCTCTTGTGGTAATTAGACAGATGACTTCAGGTGTATATTGAAGCAGAGTTGCATGAATGGGGACAGATTTCATCGTTTGCCGAGTTTAATCTCTTGTGGTAATTAGACAGATGACTTCAGTGGTGTATATTGTAATAGCTCCTTTAAGAAAAAAAAAAAGGGCAATGGAAACGCAGGCTCTCGTTTCCCTGTGCTAGGGAAACGCACACCAAGACTCCCAGCCCAAGGAAAGCTAAACATGTGCAGTTTGGGAGAAGGAGCGGGTCCAGAGAGGGAAACTGACTTCCATGTGGTCATTTAACAAGTGAATGGCAGAGCCAGGGAAGGTGTTCCTCCCTCCGTACTCTCTCCAGTGCTCCCGTTACTTAACCATATTGCCACTGAACTGGCCTTTATCCACCTCTGCTTCCTTCTCTGCCAGGGTCCCCTTCTCTGAGGGCATATCCTCTCATCTCCGTCATCACCAGGCAGCCCTCCGTGGTCCCTCACCTCATCCCAGCTGCCACCAGCTCCCGTGTGCTGCCAGCCCAGCCCTCCTCGGGGACTGCGAGCTCAGAGGCACCTGCCAGTGAGACCCATGCCAGCAGCGAGTCGGAGGCAGAGCAGCCCGCACCTCGGTTAAAAAAGCCACGCCGGAGTAGGACCATCTTCACGGAGCTCCAGCTGATGGGCTTGGAGAAGAAATTCCAGAAGCAGAAGTATCTGTCTACCCCTGACAGGTAGGTCAGTCTCTTACACTAGGAAAAGGAATGAGCGAAAGGGCTGCTCTAGCCCTACTCAGCTGATCCTACACTGAACACTCCCTGGCTGTAGTGTGCTGCCTTCTAGCTCCACTGGGATGCCTCTGCCACTGGCTAAGGACATGGGCAGATGACCAGATTCAATTTCAAGACTAACTTTTCCTGGGATCAAAGGTGACATGAATAGATTGTATCGATGGAAGTGCCACATGGTGAGATACGTGCTTTCTAGCAGGCATCCGGGCTCAGAGATAGGCGAGGTACAGAGCAGAAGGCTCTCTGTCTTTCCCATTCCTGCTGCACACTTGAAAAAAAGGTGGAGCCTGTCCCCTCCTGGGATCTGGTGGCGGATGGCTGTCTCTCCATGGCAGCTGAGAGGTTGGCTGTAGCTTCAGCTGGCTGCTGAACTAGCTTTCATCTGGCAAACTTGGGTAGCAATTCAACGAGAAGGTGGTGGCCTGTCCATCAGCTTGAAAACAGAAGGTTGCACAGAGTTGAAGGCTACCTTGCCCCTGTGAAGGCACAGGCAAGTACCTTGTCTTTGTGAAGGAAAAGGCAAGTTCTTAGGGACTACTTGGTACCAAATGGACAAATTAAACGAAGGAGAGGTTTTATCTTTTTTTAAAGGTTTTGAATCCTACTCTGCAAATTTAGATTACAGGAAAAAGACCTGTCCAATCCCTATTAAGTTTGTAAACCTAGCGAGGGTTTGAAAGGTACACCAGACCTTGAACTCCACAGATGGCAGTGTCCCAATATTTAAATTGGTTTTGAAGATCAGCATTCTCCGCTCATACTGCCTGTCACCAAAGCCAAGGATCGCAGCTAGACCAAATTTCATGGGCACGGCCAGGCTGTCTCATACCGTTTCAGAGTTCCTAATGCTCCCGTACTGACTCCTCACAGCTTCACATAACCAGATGGCTGACACGGTTGATGAAGCACTTGAGGCTGTTAATTAATTTTATGGTATGACTGTTCCTTGGCTTTGTACATGTTTGAGGCTGATGAGCAATTCCTGTCCGTGTACCACTTCCCCTCTGTTTGTTTCCTCAGGTTTCTAGGCAATGCTGGTTACGCTAACGTGTGTGGCAAGAGATGGTTGCAGGTAATCAAAGTGTGATAAGACATGTGCAGTAAGGCAAGAGTTAGTCAGGCAGTGTTTCTCTCTGTCAGCTCATGGCTGGAAACGTGATGGTGAAGCAGTGGGTTGCATTCACTCCTGCAGCTTTTGGCCTGGACACAAGATTGTACCGCTTGGAGGGCAACTGAAGCACCTGGTTTATTAGTAGTAAGGGAGTGCAGTACAACGGGATAATGCCTCTGCTAGATTCTGCTTCTCAAATAACAGCGATAGTATCTTTAAGTCAATGGGATGTCTCGCAGACGTTATGTAGTGGCATAGGCAGCCGGCAAACCCAAGCCTGTAGGTCTACGAGTGAAGCTGAAGCGGGGGAAAAGCATGAATCCATGAGTGTGCGTTTGAGCACAGAGGGCTGGTGTGCGGTACGTAGGTGTTTGTAAATGTAAGAGTGAGTCCGACTGCCCTAGGAGCCCAGCTGAAACAAAAGTTTTATTATGAAAAACTTGGCCTTGACAAATGTGTTTCCCCATCCAAGGGCGGGGAAATATTTTCCAAAAAGTTCACGCAATCCAGAACACCTTGGAAGGTGACTCTGAGTTGGAGCTGTCCCACCTGCAGGACTCGTGTGACTCTGTGGGGCACTTGCCCAGCGTTGTTGAGGATTTCCAACTCCGTCCGTTGTGCAGCTCCATTACGACACTGCCAGATGCATGGCGCTGTCACCTGTGGGGAAGGATAAAGAGTTACTCTGAGCTGCATTTGCTTCTTATCCTGGGTTTTAATATGGAAATAATGAATGGTTTCAGATGAACTTGCACAGGTTGGAGATTTGTGGAGGATGAATCAGGATTACGGGCTGTCTGCCACATATACCCTTAAGCTAAACACGCAAATAATGAATTCATTTATAAGCCTAAATTGCCTATAATAGCAGAATGTGTAAGAAATTAATAGATTTAGATGTACTACTACTCCGTGAGAAATGAAAAAGTATTATTATCCCCATTATGTAGGTAGTGAAGAAGAAATACGGTACAAAGAGCAGCACTTTCAAAGGCAGACTGATGCTGGGTGTCTTGGTTCTTAGGTGTTTGCTTCCAGACTCCATAGACCTGTTTTTCAGGGATGCGGTGTACCAGTAGCTCCCTGCTTCGCGTACAAACGTGGAGCGTCAGCGGTTGGAGTACAGCAGGCTTGTGTTTCAAAGAGGGCAGGCAGACTTCTGCAAGTTCTAGGCTTGCTCGTTTGTCCAGCGGTCACAGAGGAGAAAAGAGAACAGAGAGCCTGCAAACACCTAAATATTCTTGCTTCTTCCATAAGAGCATCTATCTTTACATCCTAAATTCACAGGACAAATTCACATTTGTCTGACCTTTTCTCAAACCAACAGATTAGAGTGACGAGCAGCCATCTCTTCTGGCGGTCCCACTGTTGTATGCTCTTACACTGTCGGGTTGGCTGCACCTGGCATCTGAGCTCTTCTCCTCCTCCGTGAACTCATTTCAATGTCTGTCTTGTCTCCCAGGCTTGACTTAGCCCAGTCGTTGGGGCTGACTCAGCTCCAGGTGAAGACGTGGTACCAGAACCGTAGGATGAAGTGGAAGAAAATGGTAAGTGGTTCGTTACCGTTTCTCCACGGTCCTTAAAAACGGATTGCAGAAGAACAGATTTGGAAGCTGAGCATAGTGTCAGTGACCCTGTGTCTATTTGTGCCAAATCTTGTTTTATTCTTGATCACTTTCCTTAGAAACATACTTTTTTTTTTTAAAGAAGTTTATACTGTGACATGGGTGGTGGGCTAGAGGGACCATAGGCAGTAGGAAGCATACAAGGCAAAGGGATGAAAGAAATTAGAACAGAACAGAGGGAAGAACCAAAATATCTCCCTCTGCATTTTTGGCGTTCCTGTGATCTTAATGCTTGTGGGATTGGTTATATGCATGGGCAAAAAAGATTGTATTGCTCCATGGAAACCAATGCAGTTTTGAGAGCTAATACCATTAATTCTTGCTTTTCATATCTTCCTTTCACTTATTCTCAGCTTCATGGCCCTTTTCCAGTTAAAATGCTTTTAGAAAGGACAACTGTCCGATAAATCCTGGTGAGAACCATGATGCTGTGACATTCTCCAGTGGAGATGTTTATGTATTCTGATCTGGGAGAGGAGATGCAGTTCTAGGCTGTATCTTTGAACGTATGTGACAGCTGCAGAAGTTACTGCCACTTAAACAAATTTGGGATTAGCTTGGAGACAGATCTTTGGTTGGAAGTGTCTTGTTGCTGCAGTGATGGTGTGAAGGGAGAGGGAATTAAACGTAGGAACAGACCTATTTTGCTGACTCCCACTTTTTACGGAGATGAGAGGGGTCTCGCGTTTTAATGCGGGTGTTACAAAAAAAATAATAAAGGCTATTTCAGAAGCCAAAGGGGCTGGAGGAAAGGCAGTCAGAGGAAATCCTGTATAAGGTTTATGACTGTTCTTACTTGGGCTTTGAATAAAGCATAATAAATACTACAAATAAACACTCAGGAAAGGAACTGAATTCTGCATAAAATCTTCTCTGTCTGTAGTGTTGAGGACTGTGTGCATAGGTTGCTTTTGGGCCTCCTGTAGGAACTGACTTAGACACCTCCGGAGTTTTGGGTCTCCTTGCTGGTAATGTTTGCATTTCATTTTATTTATATGAGAGAACGGTGAGCTCGCTCTGTGAATGCAGGGCATTTCTATGAGGCTGAAATGGTGACCAAGTCATGGATTAACTTTGAGGTCAAAGCCGAGTTTCGTCCCTCTCTAACGGGTGTCTCACAGCAGTGGAGTTCAGGTTGATCCTGACGGTTCATCTCTTTGCTCCAGGTGCTGAAGGGTGGACAGGAGGCTCCAACAAAGCCCAAAGGCCGTCCAAAGAAAAACTCCATACCCACCTCGGAGGAGATCGAAGCAGAAGAGAAAATGAACAGCCAGGCTCAGAGTCAGGAGCTGGAGGGATCTCAAGCCGCCGAGGAGCCTAAATTGACAGAGGAGAAGCCAGAAGTCTCTTTGGAGACAGAGAAGTCTCCAGAACATATACCAGAGCCCTCCTCAGAGGAGACTACGCCATTAAGTTAAAAGGGAAAGCAAGGAGGGAGAGGGGAAAAAAGAAAAGCAAAAAAAGATAAAAGAGAAAAAGCAAAACCAAATATATATATATGTATATATATATTTAAATATGTATGTAATTGTGTGTGTGTACATATATATATAAATATATATATATATATGTAGACCTTGTGTAAAAGTCTAAAGATTGGTCACTTTGTGCCTTTGGGAGTCAGCCATCATGGGCCACGGTGGAACAAAGACATCCCGTGTGAGTGGCGACGACCCGTCCCTCCGGCGGTGTGCGTAAGCCTTCCCACAGCTAGTGACGGAGGCCTGAACGTGTTTCCAGAGAAAACCGCGTCTAGGAACCTGAGACAGCTCATGGCAAGTACAGGAGAAGTCCAGGGCTCCTTTCATGCTGCAGGAGGCAAATGTGTAGTGATATGACTGCGTTGGAGGGTTCAGTGTGTTCGCTTGACTTTACCCTTGCCTTTTAAAGTAGTGCAAATGGACGGAGTACTTGGTCTGGTCTCAGATCAGGGACAGCTAAGAAATGGGGAGCTCTGATAGCACCATTTCATCGTGTAACCAGCACTTATTTCTGTTAGGGATGGGCCCAACTTAAACAGTTTTAGGAAGGAGTTCAGACCCGTTTGCTTTGGCTTTAAACAGTTTTAGGAAGGAGTTCAGACCCATACGTTTGCTTTGGCCCAGTGTAAAGGTCAAAGCTTCCGAAGCGAGATTCATACCCGGGTCAGCATTCAGATTTCGTCTCTCTTGGTTGTTTGGGTGCCGTGTCTGTGAATTTGCAGTGATCCAGGATAAAACTTCGAATGAGATGAGGGTTTGGATTTGAGTCTGCTCCAAAAGCTTTGGGATGCGTGGATCTGGGATTTTTGCTTTGGGCCTACTTCTAATTTTTGTAGGGTTTTTTTTAAAGAACATTTAAATGTTTTCAGGGGTTTGGGAGAACGATGGATTTAAGAAGTTGCTGCAGAAAGTTCGCGTTTGTTTAAGATGTGTGCCAAGAATAGATGTGCATCATGTTTCATAAAGTCTTGTTAAGGGTGCATTTTGCCCGAAGGCTGCAAGAGATGTATTAAGATAACCTTTATTTTTTAATTAAAAATTAAATATATAAATAAAACAGTTGTTGTTGTTTCTCTTTCAGAATGCTAGACAGAGACTTTTCTGGGCTAGGTTTTTCTATTCTAACAAACCCTGGAGAAAATGGGAGTCATCAGACTTTCCGTAACACTACTGTGCAGCAAGCACTGTGCAAACTTCCTTGTAGCACCTTGCTAAGGTAGGTGAGGGGTGTTGTTAATGCCACCTTGTCGCTGGGTGCAGATGAATGTGTCGGAATGAGAGCACTGGCGTTCTAGCTATTTTCTGTCACCTCCCCTCCTGCCGTTATGTCTGGACATCCAATAAATGGGTCTTTGTGACCCTGTGAAGATGATTTCTTAATATCCCTTTTTTGGGGTGGTGGTAACGATTCACACACATAGACCTCAAGTGACTTATCCAGGGAGTGCTGAGTGGGGAAGGAAGGATTTCTTTTTTCCCCTGTTTCTTGCTCAATGGTGTTTGGAGGACTTAAATTCCACCTCCGCATTAGCTCTGCAATGGCACATGCATCTTCATCGGGTAATACTTACATGGCGAAACTCCAGCTGACTTCAGCGAAGCCAGGGTGGGACATTGCTCCACTCACCGTGTATTGCTGAGTACTTAATACACAGTAATCAACTTTGAAAAGGCATCTACAGGTTTGCACCTAAACCTAAAAAAAAATATTCACCAAAGTTGGGCAATGCTCGTTTGCAAGAAACTTTGAAAATCCCAGGCATTTGATGCCATTTAGCTCTTTTTTTTTATGGCACAGAGAGATGGAAATGGGATAAAAGATTTCCCTCTTGCCTGTTGCGTTGAAAACGCAGGCTGTGAGCTACAAAGTCTTTCCTCTGCCATTAAAATGCGTCAAAATTTGTTTGTCTTTGAACCATTGTTCTTTCCACAGAGCCCTGATGTACTCATGACAGGCACGGTGAGAGGCAAGGGTGGCGGGGCAGGATTTTGGCGCTTGTCTGGAGTTACGATACAGTGTGTTGTTGCACATTCTTTATCTGTGGATGTCTTTTTTTCTTCTTCTTTTTCTTTCCAGAGCTGTGCTTTAGCTCAACCGTATCTATTGGACTTGAAATGGCATTTAATTTAAAAAAGGCCTATGGCCTGTTTATACAGGAATTAGATTAGATGGTCTATGAAATAAATAATTGTCCCCTATTGTTCTTGGATAGTAGCATCAGCACTGTTATCTCAAAATAAAGTGTTTCCACAAGTCTTAAATGCGGTAGTACTCGGTGAGGGTGAAGGGAGCAATTTACTGGGAATAATTTGTCTAATGAGTTTCACCATCAGATTGCAAAAAAAGTCTGCAAGAGTCTCTAGTAGGTTGATTTGGAAGCCTGAATAGTTCACTAAATCAAATTTTCTGTGCAGGTCATTCCAGAAACGTAAAAAGCTGACCGTCAGGGAAGGCGTCAAAGATATTTTAGCTTCTCTGAGTTAAAAGTGGAAGTATCTTCTAGTGAATCTTTCAAAAAATGTTCAGAGGTGTACTTTAAACTTAGCACTTGGGAATTTCAGTATCTAGCCTTTCTTTCAACCAAACTGTGTTCCATAAAATGGATAATGCATGTAGGGTTTGGGGGGGGGGTGTTTGCATTTGGCACCCAGTGGATTTCTCTAATTTGAGGAATTTTTCTAGATTTACGTGGCGGGGGGGGAATAAAAGTAGAAACAGGGAAAAAAAAATTAGCTTCTTGCCCTGAAGTAGGAAGCGGTGTGTGTGGTGTTTCTGTGCTGTCCAATGAAACAGATAAATACGAAAACCCCAAGTTTCAAAAAATTTTAAAGATACGTTTCTAAATCACAAAGCAAAGCAAAGTTGGTCATTTTCCAGCAAAGAGTAAAGTTTTACAAAATGACATTTCCCACTTCCCAGATGAAAATAATTGTTTCTGACTCAACCCCACTTTGCAGTGGGAACAGTTCCACCCAGATGAAAATAATTGTTCAACCCTCAACCCCACTTTGCAGTGGGAACAGTTCCAGCGAGATTTTTTTTTTTTTTTTTTTTTTTTTTTAATCCCATTTTAACCATTATGAGTTTTTAATGAGTCCATAAGACATTGAAGATGTTTTTGTTCCTCTTTTGGATGAATAGCAATCTTAGCAATGTATTTTTCAATGTGATTATTTAAGTGCAAAATGAGCTCTTGAAATGCTGTCTGATACTTCCTCACACCGACTTACTTTCACTGACTTTCCTGATAATCTCTCAAATGTTCATGGAAAGCACGTTCAGAATGCGTGTGTTTGGATGGAAAGAAAACAGCAGGGGAGAAATGGTAAAACCACTGAATTATTTCTTGGCTAAATCTTTTCATACTTCTTGTCTGTTCCGTGTTACATCTGCAGCTGGAGAAAAACATCTACAAATTCTAGTAGAATTGAACACACTGATCCCAGCCATTGTTGGTAGGCAAGCGCTCCTTTTCCTCTTGTTTTAAGATTTTCCTCCCTTGGGCTTATTTTTGGTCTTGTCACCGAAATGCAAAGAATTGAGCCACTCTTCCCCTTTGCTTTGGGGCTGAGCCGAGACAGGCTTCAAGGCTGGGATGGAGAAAGCCTGGCTGGTCGAGTTTGGCCTTTAAAGGGGGCTGTGGTGTCTTCTGCAGGGACACCCAGCTCTTGTGGATGTGAGTTGTATTTGCTTCATGCTCCCGAGACCCAGAAATAACGTTACAAGTCTCGCTTTAGGCACGCTCGTGCAGAAGTGCAGCCAACGTGGACTGCTCTCTGCGGTCGGTATCGAGGAAGTCTGCACAAAAAGGCTTCGTCTTTATCAATAGACTGACAGCGAAGGGCTTTCCAAGTGCCTTTGCACTGGTCCTGAAGGTAGTTTTATTTTTTAAGAGGCTATTGATTGTTCTGCCTCCTGGGCACCAAGGTCCCCTGTCCCAGGACTGCTTGTCACTCATCGGAGGAGTCCCATCGGAGACACGTGCCCTTGGGGTTGAACCTTGCAGGTGTTCGGGGGTGTTCGGCTTCCAGTTCTGACAGCAAGGAACAAGCCCCGATGTCGAAATCCGAACTCCCCTACAGGGCTGGAAAGTGCTCATATCCGGAGTTCTGGCTGGGACCCACCTTTTATTGTACCCACTGTTTAGATAATTTTGCAAAGCACTGAGCTCATCCTGCAAGATGGTAAGTTCCCCCAGGTCCCAGCAAGGATGAATGGGCTTTCGTCCTGTTTTGCAAGGGGAAAGAAAAAAAAAAAAATGTATTCGTTTAACTTCAGGCCAGTACAAGGAAATTTGGTGTTTGGGTGGGTTTTCAGTTCCCCCTTCTCTCCGTCATCTTTTTTCAGAAGCAAAATGGGAAAGGGCAGTAAGAAAAAAATGAGTGAAAATAGAGGGCAGAAAGAGGAGGTGAAAGAAAAAGCCGAAGCTAAGCTTAGCTGTATCAAACTACACAAAAAATTCAGAAGCAAAATGGGAAAGGGCAGTAAGAAAAAAATGAGTGAAAATAGAGGGCAGAAAGAGGAGGTGAAAGAAAAAGCCGAAGCTGAAAAGCTTAGCTGTATCAAACTCCACAAAAAATAAAAACCAGGGGGAAAAATAATCATGTGGAAAAGTCAACTTTTGTTTTGGTAAATTTTGACAGATGAGGAAAGCTCTGGTCCTGTAAAGACAGAGATTTTTCTGGAGTTTAACTATACATGCAAGGATGGTGAATGACAAGTTTTTCCTAAGTTTCCTCTTATGCTATAGAAGTTAAAACGTAGCTGAGTAAAGAACAGTTGGATTAGACTTAGGCTACAATACAGGATTTGGGCCCAAATATGTGTCTTGGCAAAGGCAGAGGTTTGGTGAAGCCTAGGTCCCGTGGAATCTTAGACGCTGGGCATGAACATCCTGTACGAAACTCGCTCCTCGTTCTTCCCAAGGTCTGGTACCGCCAGGTAGGATTTATCAGGTTTTACTGTAAACTGAAGAATAGGTGGTTTGGGGGCATGAATCTCTGGAGCACAGTAGCTTTCCTTTTTTTAAACAAGAGCGGCACGTTGCAAACACAGTAGTTGCAATTCATATCTCTTAAATTAGTGAGGTTTGGTTAAAATGACAACCAAAAAACCCAGAAAAAAACCGACCCCAGACTTGTTGCTTGTCGTGTGCTATAGGAATCCATAACTAGATACTAGGTTTAGACTTTGAAGTCCTGGAGTTAAGGTTCATGAGGATGATTTTTTCAGTGCAGGGATTTGAACCCCAAAATCAAAATATATTTTTCCCTAGCAATTTTTTTTGTGTTATTTTTTTTTCCCCCTCAATTTTTTTTTTTTCATAACCAGATTCCCTGTGATTTCTAGGCTTTCCCCCCAATTCTGGTCCCTTCCATATTGTTAATCTCCTTGAATGTACTGTCCCAACGCAATGGAATAATTACGCCTTAGCGTGGCAGTAACTGCTAGGAAGGAAGCCTCTTACCACTGCTGGGATCCATAGGTGCCAAAAGGGAGAGGTGTACTGCTAGGCGGTTGCCAACGGAGAGAGTTAACCCCTCTAGGCTGTTCTGACATGTCAGTTAACTGCTGGAAACACTGAAGCTCTTGTTTTGTCAAACAATTGAGAGTAATAGAGCGAGTTACTCACTAAGAGAGGTTCCTGAAATCATCCTGGTCCTGGACAGCCTACCTTCCTGCATGCAACTGGGAGGAGGGTTGGGGGTTTTTTTTTCCCCTCAGAGATTAGCGAGAAACAAATTTATCAAAAAGAAATTTTGTAAGCCAAAATTTCCTGGGGAAGAAGGCTGCCGAGCATGCCAGAGCACTAACGAAAGCAGAGGAAGCAATGGTTACCCTTTGGGCAAATGCTTTTAATATTTGCATAAAACCAAAGGAACCAAACCCTTGTAGATAAAACAATTGTAAAATATTTCAGGCCTTTTACGCTTCCCATACGAGGGCCATTAATGTCTTTCCCAAACAGTAGCTAGCATCATTGTCAGGTGGTGAACGTTACAAGTCCCTGGACGCTTAAGACTTCACCGTTCTACCATGCCCAAAGCCCAGCTCTTATTTAAGCTAAAGCAAAACCTTTCTTACTTCCATCAGAGCTGTGATACCCGATTCTGATGCTGTGCAGATTCTTACAGACCTCCGATGAGCTAGGGAGGGTTTGGCTAAGGTAGACCTATGTGCAAGAGATCCTGCGCCCCTGCAAGGTGTCAGAGGGGCTATTGCTGCAAGTGAATTAAGGTCTGAGAGCTGCTTTAAGTCAGTCAGGTCCTAGTCTTCATGCAAGAAGCAAACCACCGGCAGAAGGTTTTCAGCAGCATCCTTTCCTGTCGCAGCTAGGCGGCTTGGGTGGCTGTTCCGGCAGTGTCACCTCATAATTATATGATATTATAGTAGCACTTTTTTGCAAGAGTAGTGGGGAAGAAAAAAAAAAAAAGAGGCGTAAACTGTCATGAAAACAGCAGGGCTTCTTCCTTGAGACTGCTGGATACGAGCCCTGCAGTTTTTTTGTGCCTCTCAAGTGCTTTTTAGCGAGCTAACGTTCAGGGGGAAAGATTATTTTTAAAGCCAGATCACACAGCTGCTCTCTGTGGAGCTTTCCTGGTGCCTCTGGAGAATACAGACTCTCCTAGATGTCTAGCAGCTAAATGAGAAATAAACAAGCTGAAAGTGGTGGATTAAAGGGATAAATACACAAACAGGTCACAGGCTGGGGTTCGCTTGTGCTCACAGCTGTTCTGCTGGGAGATTATGGCTCCGGCTCAGTGAGAAGAGAGAAACTTTTCCTCCATCAGCCACCCCTGTCCTTAGCATATACGTGCACGTACAAGCCTTGGTGCTCTGGGCATCCAAGGTCCTGCCAGGAAAGATGGGAATTTCCCTCTTCTTACTGGAAGCTTGGATTACCCGTAATTCTGGCTCCTCTTCCAAACCTTCCTGCATCTGCCCCTTCCCAGTCAGCTTTGCTCCCGCAGGAGGTCCTCGGGGCTTCGGCAGCTGAGGGATTGCACCTTCTAGGATTCCCGGAGGTAGGAGCCGTGACCCACGCATGCTGCCAGCTCTCGAGCAGCAGACGCCCGAGTCTGCTCCCAAACCGCAAGCTGCCACATCAGAACTGCTTTCTGCGTCCAGAACAATCGCTCCCTTTATTCCGCGGCTGTGCCCATCCCTGGATTGATGTGGGATGATCGGAGGAGCACGGCTTCAGTCCGAGAGGACTGATCCCTTGCAAACAAGGGTTGTACAGCATCAGCTCCCTGCAAACCTCAAAGACAGCAAATAGCTGCAGTCCAGGCCACCTAAGCAGGGAGAGCTAGCTTTCTGTGCTGGGATTTGCACATAGGAACTTTTTCACGATGAAAATTAAGTGCAGCTAATCCATAACGTCATCTGCTTCTCCGCACTGAGATATTTCTATTATTTGGGTGGGGAGCATGACTCAGAGAAATTATTTCCTCTCTTGTCCGTGCTTCTCATTACTGGAAATACAATGGTATTTTTTCCCCTGTGTTCCATTTCGTGCTATTTAGGATAATGATGCTGAGGAGGTGTCTGATAATGGGATTAGAAGGCCAGACTGGGAGTTACCTGCCTGCCTTCTTCTCTGTGTGCCTGAGTGAATATTTACCCCTGAGGTAATAATTAGATCCATTTGTGCAGTGAAAATCACGAGCAGTAAGATGAAGATGTCAAAGAGCAGAGGATGGCTTGGCGTTTGTTCTAAGCTCTTGCCAGGAGAGATGGGATAACTCATTCGTGAAGCATCAGCCAGACATTTCCGCGCTAAATCTGAGGTTCGTTATTCCCCTTCCTGAGGACCTGCCTCTCTCCTCGTGCCATGTTGCCACCCGGAGATAAGCGAAAGCCCGTGAACTTGATCCTCCCCTTTGTAAAAGCTGTTTGAAAGCTGTGGAGCGGTCTCTCTGAACCCCTTCCTGAGGAACGCTCCGCTCCCTGGCTCCCAGCCCTGGTCTGGATTAGGCCAAGCGCGTTGACCTTTTGGACGCAGTACGGAGCCCATCTGTTCAAGCAGTAATTTGTGGAGAGCCCGAGGTAGCAGAGAGTGGGATTTTAGCCTTATTTACTCAGCACTGTGTGCAGTTTGTGTGGGACGTGGGCCCGGGGACAAGGGCCAAGATAAGTCTTCAAAGTCTGAATTTAAGACACCCGAGAGAGATCCTGATTTTCAAGCAGCAGATAATCCTGCCTCTGAAGATAGAGCTCCTTCCAGGGTGTCACGCACGGTCTCCCGCAACGGTGGCTCTCCTAAGTCAGGAGGGAGTTACTGCAAATCCAGCAACGGGATTGCAAAGGCAGGGTGTTATTTTTTGTCTTTCAGAGAAGGAAAGCTGTCTACATTTCGACTCTTTTCTAATAGCTCTTTTTGAAGATCTGCTGTCGGCAAAGAAACTAAGCTCTAGTCTTGGACAATAAATCTGGAGCAGGTAAACAGGGGAGCGTTGCCAAACCAGTGACGTTCCCCAAGTGCTTCTAAGAGCTGTGCTGTCCTTTTAGGAGGATCCTATTTTTATCAGTTTCATTTCCTGCTTGTTCTTCCTAACAGCTTAGTTTGATTAAACTCGGCGCAGTTACAATAACAACAGACGGGGAAATGGATGCTTGTGAAATGCAATACAAATACATTTTCCCCGTGCAACAAGATTCTCCGCTGTTAGTGCTGGGGGGTGCTTTCTCAAGATGGGATCCTACATGATGGCAGGAGATAAAAGTCGGGATTAGCAGGATCTGTTTGGGTAACAAAGACCAGGTTGTTGCAATTGCATATGTTTGTTCATACTTTCCCTTTCATAAATATTTCCGTCTCTGTTTAAAAACAAATAGAGGGGGTTTGTACACTTCTAATCCTCTTGGAAAGCTGTTTCAGAAGCTAACTCCTGTCGCAGTCCTGCGTTCAATTTTCTAACTACACTTATGTATGTCCCATTTTGCTGTTTTGTTTGTTTGGTTTTTTTAACTAGCATTTTCCACTAGCGCAAACAGTTCCTCTCCCTCTCTGCTGCTTCTCTCCCTGGGTATTTATAGCCAGGGATCATATCTTCGTGCAGCCTCCATCCTGCTAGGCTCTTGGAGGCTTGTCTCATGAGATAAACTCCTTCCCCTGATCACTCTGGTATCCTTTTGCTGCTTCTGTTCCAGGCTGAATTTATCTTCCTTGGACGTAGGTGATGAAAACTATACACGTTGCTACAGAGGAGGTCTCACCGCAGTGCTATCTCCAGCACAAATACCTTATCTGGCTCATTTTGGAGTTAAAATCTCTTCCCCCCGCCCCAGTATGGGCCACCTGATTTTGGTAGCCAGAAACCCGGGTTAATCATTCACTGATTACCACACTCATGGTTCGCTCCTCCCACGTCTCGTTCCTCCGCTCCAGTCCTCCGTCTCCCGGTTTTCCTGCAGGTTGTACAATCCTTTTCGGCAATGGCAATCGGACTCAGCTTTTTGTCATCAGCAAACTTTGATGGCTCAACTCTGCTTTTTCTGCCCAGGGTTTTAATTAAAGACTTACATAAAATTAGTCTCAGTCTGAATCCTGAACAACTCTGTTAATAAACTTCCTTGAGCCCACTTGTCCCCCTCCGAAGACATTTTCCTTTGATCTCTAGCCGCCTCTGTACCCTCTCATACAAAACCCCACTTTTGTCAGTCAAGTTATTAATTCCCTATACAGAATTATACAGTCCATACAAATTACTAGTGTACTGCATTTCCTTTGTCTAGAAAATCCGTTATCTTACTGAAGAGAGAGATTAGGCACAGCAAACTTCTTTCCACGTTATCCCATTTCCCTCTATCTCCTCTACATTTAGGGTTGCTTTTTTCCCCCCCCCAAGCTATTAAAGTCAGCGTTCAGTCTGTTTGCTTATTTCAAATTTTCTTTCCAGTTCTTAAATATATGGGACATTTCTCCAGTGCCACCTTCGGCTAGATTGATTTATTGAAACTTTTGGAGTTCGGGGATGTGATAAGCATCTTGTTTGCAACACACGAGCTATAAGCTCTCTGAGATTTGTTTCTTACCGGATTGTCGTAATTCCAGCTTTTCTGCCCTGATTTCGCCCCAAATCTGACTCCTGCTTTCAACAACTTGAGTATTTGCATTCATTTTTCCTATATGGAAGCAGGGTTGCCATTTCATAAATGCAAATTTTGCTTTCCACGAGGGTGGAGATGCCCTTTTGCTAAATCAGGAGGTCCCAGTGGAAGCGGACACCTGCACAGAGACACGGAGAGATGGATCTGCGCTGTCTGCAACAAATTTATCTGACCGAATACAGAGTTCCCAGATATCAGCCAAGCCAGTTTTCTTCTGAGAATTCAAAGGTCAGCCAAACAGGGGCAGGAAATGGGAGCAATCCCGCACAATACCATTTCAAACAGTTTTAATGACAATATCCTTTCATACCTGCCAGCAATTTATTTTATTTTATTTTTTTTTTAGCTTTTTGGCATTGTTAATCTTTTTTTTTTCCTCATCCTCTCTGTTTATTTTTGTTGCAGATTTATTAGGTGCACAGTTAAGTGCCATTTAGCTTTGCAGAACTGTCATCACCGGCACTTTATGAATGGGATCATTCACTGTCAAAGTATTTAAACACTAAAAGGGGGGAAAATTTACTGCTACAGGTCAATGAAGAAGCCAAGATCAACTGAAACTCAGCTGCGTTTCTCCTTGAATATAGGAATGTGACGAAGGCGCTCAGAGTTTTCTTTAACGTATCCTCATCCTTAATTTATCCTCAAGCATCAAACTGAATGTCACTCTGTTTTGCAGTGGTATTTTACCTAAAATAATGCCTTTCTTTCTGACAGCTTGCAAGAGCCCGGAGATCTAAAAATGTGGCTAAACAGGCAGTCACACACCTGCTAATTAAGGCTATGAATAAGCTGTGACCAGTCATGCAGCCACTGACAACCAGTTCCAGGCAGGGAAATTTTTAGGAAAAAAGCACGGAGAGCTTTGCGGATCAAACGCAATCCAGGTTACGGGAGCCCGGGAGCAGTTCTGACCTTTTTCCCTTGATAACCTTGGAAAAAATCTTACCATCTTTTAATATTTCTGCCCCCTACCTGGCAGAAGGGCAGAGTGGTGCGTCCTTTCTTCTAGCAATAGGTTCACAGAGTTACAAACTCTTCAGGCCAGATGTCAGAGCCGGACTTTTCCCTCGGTCGCTTCTTCCACCCGTGGAGCGTGGTAGCAACTTCTATGGGTTAGACCCAACTTCTATGGCATAGACCAGTAAGGTTATCACAAGTGGTTCTCTCTGTTCTCCTTCAGCTGAAACATCACATAAGCAAGGGAAGTCCTGTAGGAAACTGTGCTCGCTTTATTTTAAATGTTCTCCTTGAAAGGAAATTGTCTCCCCTTTTTTTACTATTATAATGTATATAGCCTTCAAAAGACGGATCAAAGTTGTCCACTCATGTTATTTTGTATGTTTAATCATGTCCTCCACATCCTAGCCTTTCATAGTTGCCTTTAATTACTTGGGAGTGTGTAAATATATATTTTTATATATGTGTGACTATAGATTTGAAGAAGGACTGGACAAGCTCCAGGAGCACAGCCGGTGGGGACTGCCGGGTGTTGAGTGAGGGAGCTAGGTGGCCTCAGGTTTCCCATCTCTCATGTCTCTGATGCTCTGACCCTGTGAATTCCACTGTTTTTTTCCCAAGTGAAAGTTTTCTCTTCACCTGGTCCTGGGATATTGCCAGGCTTACAGCTCATTATACATGGGGGATCAAGTTGTATTGTAAAATTGACAAAAAATACAATTTTATATATTTTTCTCCAGCAATTCCACATTGCCGTGCAAGGCTTCTTGACTAATCCACTCAGATTTAGAGTTAATCCTCGTGCACTCGGTATATATGCGTGTAGGTATTCGAGAGATTTAAATGGACACCACTAACCCCTATGGGGTCTCATTTCTTAACATACCTTAGAAACTTAATCTGGTGGAGGAAGATGAGACACAAAGGCTTCTTTTCTGTAGCAATCAGCTTTAATTTTGCTCTCCCTACAGGGTGAAATCAAGAAAACAACTCCATGGCCATGATTTTAAAGGCTTTAGCAACATTAGTTGATGCAAAACTTCTAATTTAAGTGAAGCGCCCATTTTACAGATGTGGAAACTAAAGGCACAAAGAGGTGAAGCACGTTTCTCAAAATAACAAAGGCAAGAGTGGCAAGAGTGCAAACCCCACGGATCCTGTTTGGTAGCAATAAGAGCATGGACGTGAGTTCAGCTGCTCATGAGAAATGTATTTTAATTCCTTTGAAAGGCTTTGGCTTGTGAACCGGGGTGTAAATCTTGCCAGAGTTTCTTGTAAATTCTCCTGAATTCCTGTGCTTTTGCTGCATGGGGAAATATTATAACAGACTTTCTGGTAGTATTTTGTCACCTGTAATTCCAGCCAAAGTCAGCAGGTGCAGAAGGATGTGAGGGGCAGGGATGGGAGCAAGCTGTAGCATTCAGGTCTGGACCTGGATTATGAAAACCCGCAGTCGTGGTGGAGCTTGCTGTTGGGGGTGAATTTGTGAAGGCCCCCAAAGCTGGCAGTCAATAAACTCAGCCTGCAAATCGCATATGTGCTCCTGTGGGGCTGTTCATCAGCTTTAGAGAGGTTCAGGTTGAAGCCACCAGCCCTTATTATCTGAAACTGGATCTTCACACCCATCTCCAGTGAAGCCACAATCAGCTTTACTGTCTAGTTTGGGGGCCGAGCCAGTTCAGGTATCTCAGGTCCCATTACTGGTTTGCTGCAGTGTAACTCCCACATCCAGATTGCCGTATTCTTTCACGTTCTTAAGCCAAATGAGCTAAAAGTTCACCAGGCTTTAATAGAAATGCTGTCACGATTTCTCGGTGGAAGTTGCTGTGATTTACACTCTCTTGCTGGCTCCTTCTCCAACGCTCTCCTCCGGTTTCAGTTAGTAGTTGGATCACCTTATCACATTTTTGTTGCTTTTATGGTATGCAAAAAGGGCTGGTATCAGCCCTTTCAGGACTGGCAATTAAGAGGTGAGGAAATAAACTTTATACTGCCTTCATTTTTTTAAATTAAGGTAGAAATTGTCATTTTGAGAATCTGTCAGGCAACGCTACGCAACAGTGGCTTGAAACACTCCTCCCTTTGGGCGGGCTTCATCTCACCTGTCTTTGACCATCTAAAAGTTTGCTGTTTAGTCTGAGCTCACGGTCGTCTTTCCATCTATGGCCAGTGGAGAGAAAGAGGCAATTTATCCTGTCTCCTGCAGAGGTGAATTGCTCTCTGCAGAGGCCTCCGGCTGTAGATAGAGGTTAAGTTGGTTTCCTCGGTTTAGATTGCTGACGTCTGGATAAGATCTGAAGCCACCAGACCCTGATTTGCATGGAAATGAATGATCCCCTGGTACCTTTAGCAAAAGCGGATGTCTTAAAGTTTGGCTACTTCATTCTACTTAGCTGAACGCGACCCGCAACACAGAGTGGAAGTGGAGAACACTGAGTAATTTAGAAAAAGAGGTGTCCAAACAGTAGACTTGAATTTGTGCAGCCTGTGTCAGCGTTGGGTACCAAGGGCTCAGGTACAAGGAGCAGTAGCAGACAGATGCAGAGCAATCTTTCTTCCACAATGGCCCTTTTCCTAACCTCTAACAGCTGGCTTAACCCCGGCGCATGACATCGTATATGCCTTCCAAATGCTTCTTACTTCTGGCTACAATGACCCTAGGTATTATTATCCACATCAATTACGCTTTGGCTCTCGGGTTTCAGAAGCATCGTGTGGCAGGGAGTCCTGCAGCCTCATTAAGCTCTCAAGTACGCCCTTCCTTCTCGCTTCTGTGCCGACCCGCTTCTTCCTCGTCAAGGATGGCTGCGTGGACATGCCCTGGGCAACCCCTCACGTGCCTTTGGGTTCACAGACCTGCCTTCCCTCCCTCCCCTGGCACTGCGCCCTTGTGGTGTCTGTAGGTGGGAGCAGAATCGGGCCCATCGTCGCTGTAATTGCTGGTGGTTATAACTAATAAAGTTCTATTTTTATCCAGCTTTTTTTTTTTTTTTTCAGGAGCTATGGGTACTTTGGCTTAATAACAGATGTTGCATTAAAAATAGGTGGTCTTGCTAAACAGGCTGTGAATAGTTATGTTCTGTTCAGCCTTTGTTTTTTAACTTGGGGAAAGAGGAGAGAAATATCTGCGGTTGCTTAATGGAGTAATAATAACTCGCTGTTACGGTTATTCCATTTGGCAAACGTGGAAATATTCCCCCGTGCTCAGGCACAGTGTTTTTGAATGGAGACAGCATTAACGTGGCTGAGGCTGTACGAAACCTTCTATTCATAGGGCTCGGCTTCTTGCTGTGCCAAGTCCCTTTCCTTGCATGCTAGTTATATTGTCAACGAGTTCATTAGCTCTTGGTCTAGAGTCAGAAGCAAAAGAGCTGTAATTGTAGCTTCTGGAAAATAATACCTTTTGGGGAAGGTTTTTTTTTTAATTAGCATTATCCTTTTTTTTTCTGCATTAAAAAATGATATAGAAGTTGAAATGACATGCATCTCATTTTTAAATCTACTGGATTTTCCCTAATGGACAGAATGGATGATGGAGACGGCGGGAGAGATGTTTTAACAGCGAGGCTAATTGATCATCGAGCAGTGTGCCTAGGTTATGGTGGATTTTCCATTACTGGAAATATTGATATCCAAAGTAAATATCTCTTCTTAAGAAACTTCCTCTAGTTAAAATTAATTCTGCGCCTGTGTTATAAGGGAGATGAAAAGGGGGGATCAGACTGGTCCCCCCTCACCGTGTTATATTACCTCCCAGCCCGGCGCTGTTGGGATCACCGCGACTCTTTAGGACAAGGACTGAATAAACCCCCCGGAGCTGATGGATGCTCTCTGCTGTGTCTGCGGGTCGGTACCAAGCCTCCGGCTGCGTGCGGCAGGGGGGTACCACGCTTGCTCTTTCACGCTGAAGTGCTCGCTTGGCAGCGCCTGGAATTGCTGCGATGCAGTTAGGCTTAATCCTGCTTTGGCGTCGTGCGTTTACCCGGCGTGCCTCGCCTGGCAATCCTGCTTTATAAATAGAGGGAGCAGAATGCAAAAATTACAAGCGAGGAGCAGTTAGGGCCCATGACGTGGTGTCATCGTACATGAATCTATAGTGGGTGAGGAACGGATGGCATGGAGCTGCAGGCTCTGCCTTGCCAGAAGCCCAGCACCTGGCTTTCTCCTCTCAGCTTTAGCCTCCCGTCCCCGTCAGCAGGCATCTCCAAACGGGCTTCGGGGAAGCAGATGAATGACAGGAGGAAAAGAGGGGAGGGACAGACATCTGTAGGTAGGGTAGGCTGGAATGATGGAAAATGCGGAGAAGAGGGCATCTGTTATTGCATAGGTTTTCATATCTCACCCAGTCTACTTCTATAGGTGTTTCCTGAAAAAACAGAGGTTAATTTACCATTTCTTGCAACGCCCGATTTCCAGCATTCCCAGCTTCCAAGGCCTGGAGTTTGCAACTGAAATACCGAAGGTTTTTTGAAGTTTCTTCATGCAAACATGAATGTTGTGTCCGAGTGTAAGTCTCTTCCTTCCAACGCAAAGGCATCTCTGTGTGAGGAATTGCAGGGATGCTGCACCCCGGCCACTGCCGTCCTGCTCTCCCCTGTATGCAGCGTTGTCCATGCAATGCATCCTCTCTGCTGGCTGAGCACGAAAAATAAAAGCATAATACAGCATAAAATACTTCAGGAACTTTGACAAATAGCTGATGGGGGATTTCTTTCTGGCGCAAAGGCATCTCTGTGTGAGGAATTGCAGGGATGCTGCACCCCGGCCACTGCCGTCCTGCTCTCCCCTGTATGCAGCGTTGTCCATGCAATGCATCCTCTCTGCTGGCTGAGCACGAAAAATAAAAGCATAATACAGCATAAAATACTTCAGGAACTTTGACAAATAGCTGATGGGGGATTTCTTTCTGTTTTTTTTCTTTTTTTTTTTTTTTAAAGGAGGTGGCGATATGTATGCTGTTGAGGCAGGAGGAGAGAACAGCCCCTCATTCTTTTCACCTGTTGCAGTAGCTTGAAATTTTTGCTTAGCTAAAATTACTGGGTTCAAGTGCAGCATAGTGCAATGCTATATAGAAACCTAGAGACACAGTCGAGTCATATTTTCAGCTGACATAAATCAGCGGGGAGCCATTTATACCCTCCGAGTATCTGGCTGGGGATTTAGGTATTTCATCTTCTGTCCTCCATGCCAGAGGCTCATCCCATGAACAAGGAATAGCTTTGACCCAAAAAAGTTAGAAAGGAAGGTCAGGATTACACACACCAGCTACTGAGAAGTCAGCGAGGGTGGGAATTTGCAGCGGTGTCTGCTCTTAATGTCACACTGATGGGAAGTTATTTACCTCTCCGTTTTGGAGAAGAGGGAGGAGAAGCGCGTGCTCCGGCGGTGGAGGCAGCAATGCCGAGTGTTTCCCAGGCGAGGGCTGCAGGACTGGGCTGGGGATCATCGCGTGGAGAATATAACCCCCAGGAAAAGGCCAGTGCTGGGGAACAATGGGAGCCTTAACTGCAGATAAACACTGAGAAAGCCACATGAATCACGAGCCCGTGCATTAAATTGTTACATACGTTTTACAGAGGAGAAAGAAGAGTCTTAGCCAGTGAAGCCTGGCATTGGCAGAAAAAGCTGTTCCCACCTATTGTCTTTTGAAGGAGACAAAGGGTGAAGAAAAAGGGAAGAGAAGGTAGAAACCACATATAAACATTAATTAATGCTCTCCAGGCTTCTTCTTCTTGGTCAGGTTAAACCTTTAATCCCTGGGATTTCAGACCGTGGCTTTTTATTGGTCTCCAGATAATAAGTGTGGAAAGGAAGTGCTGCGGGAAAGCCTCCGCATCCAACTCCTCACCCGCTGGGCCAGCGCAGCGAGCCAGGCGCCCTTCGTGCGCAGCCTGCATCCCGCGGGAATGCAGATGCTGCCGAAATTCGCTCCGCTTGTGCTCACCTTGCCCGTGCTTTGCGTTAGCCCCTTTTATTTTCCATTTGCGGTAGATTAAGAGCGTGTATAAGGTCAGTCACGCCACCTCTGCTGAAAGGTGGTAATTTTGCATGATGCGTTATATCCCCTTTATTCACAAATATCGTAACGCTCTTGCAAAGTGCAATCGTACCCAGCTGTTACCACTCGCATAATGGCAGAGCCTGGAGTGAGCAGGGCTCCTCGGCCGTGTCCCTGCCACGTGGATTAAAAGCGATCGGTGGCTGCTGGCAGGGAGGGCTGGAACGGATTTCTTCTCCAGCGATTACTGCTGCTCCTTGGCAGGGGAAATGCTCCCTCGCTTGAACTCTTGAGGTTAAGCCACACCATTCCTGAGTGTCACTCAGCGCTTAAAGGTGCTGTCAAAAACATGACACAAGAATTTGTTAAGAAACTAATGTTTCCCCTCATCCCCTGCTCTCCCTTAGGGCTCGCAGGCACCCCTGCTAAGGAAGAGGTAATGAGAGGGGAGGAATTAAATCGCACTGCAGCTGCCCCAGGGCCAACACGAGGGGCTGGCTCCAGCCCGTACCTGGGCTGTGTCCCCTTCGTGGGGGACAGGAGGCAGGAAAAACAAGCTCTGGACACTTTTTCTGAGCTTTAACCCCAATTATTATAATTTCTGGGACCCCAATAATCTTTAATGTTTATTCCAGGTGAGTTGATCTAAGCCCATTTTGCAGATGAGCGACTGAGACCTGACTGCATAGCATCGTTTCCCAACCTGAGTGACTCTTTCAAGCAACAGATAATATCAAGATAATATCGGTTTCAAAAAATAGAAAACAGTACATTTTCATGGATGTTTCTGAAAGCCGAAGCCACAAGAAGCCCTCATCCCACCAACAAGTAGGAGCGAGCCCGAAATGCAGCCGGGGAGGATGCCCAGCCCGAGAGGGGTCTCCTCTTTCAGAAGCTGTGCTCTTTTTTCATGTGTGGAGCAAACCATTCATTTTCTCTGGCGAATAATGATAGTTTAGGGTTAAGATTTACGGCGTGGCTGTTAGTGTCTTGATGGCAGATATGCAAGGCTATTTAACTATTGCCGAAGGTGGAAATCCATAAAGATGATGGAAAAGTCTCTCCCCAGACAGCACAAAAGGTCATTTGTTTTTTTCCTGAAGATCTCACCGAGCTGGTGATGCTGTCGATTTTCCTCTCCTCCCCTTTCCCTTGGCACACGTGGCGCACATTGCTTTGCTCCTCCAGTTTTATGGGTGAGCAGGGGTGCAGGAAAGGTTCTTCTCATTTATTTTCTGCCCCTCTCTATTTGTATTTCTCCCCTAATGTCTCTTGCTTGGGTTCAAAGCCTCCAGCCTGAGCACTTTCGCTACCGCCTTGCTCCCAGCCCCTTCCCGGGCTCCTTCCCATCCAGCTTGCTTCACCCCACTCCGAAAGTTTTAGGTAGTTTTTACCCCATTGCTTGTTTAGTTCATGAATTCCCCTCAAAAGTGAATACACGTTTTTCTGTTGGGAAAACAAGGTGAGGCAGAAGCAAAATCCTAATGCGTTTGTTGCTGGGTATTGCAGCACAAAATAATGATAATAATGATAATGATAATGATAATAATGCAACAGTTGCTGGGGCTGCACGGGAAACCAAGTCCTCTGTCAAAACAAAGTTTTGGCTGAATTTTTCCCACCGTTTCGGGTCGCAAGCGGAGCCTCAAGCAGGCAGTGTCGCATCCTGCATGTCCAAACCCTTCTCCCCCGTCCCACACCTCGCCGCTGGCATAGCCCATCTCCAACAGCTCGGGAGCAGAGACGAGCATGGCGATAAACAACAAACAGAGGTGACCCAGCCAAACAAAACAACGGAGGCGAAAGCCCTGATAATCATTTTTGTTTTGGAAAAAAGGATTTGAGAACATGCATTTGGGAGCATGTAAGCGGGATGGAGCCGTGCTAATGCTTGGCACCCCCTGGCATGGTGACGGGGGTGTGCGTAGCCCCAGGCCATCGGCGAGGTCTGTCCCTGCACGTCAGGTGGAATTTTTCTGCTCATATCTTTCATCGGTGAAGATGCATGTTGGCTTCCCAAAAACCTCATCTCCTGAAAGATAGGTGGCCTCTAGGAAAAGGGGCTTAGCCCCGTGCCTTGAGCAAACCTGCTCAACACCCATCCCATTTCAGTAAGAGTGAAATTTTCAGCAAGAATAATTAGAAAATCAGAAATTCCCCCCTCCCAATCTCCTCCCTCTCGGGAGCAGCAGAGGGACGGCGCAGCCAAGCCCCGGATGCCGGTGATGCCCTTCCGTGCCAAAACCTGCCAGTGACCTGCCAAATGCATGCAGCTGTGAAATACTCGTTTCCTCTCACTGCAGGTGCTTCTTGTGGCTTTCAGGCTTGTTTAGTCCATTAAATAATTGGAATTGCTTCACGGATAGGCAAAAGAGAGCAAATTGGGCTTTTTTTTTCTTCCACAACCGTTGGGTGTGATGTTGACTTAGCTGGGCAGAAACCACCTCAGCCTGGGAGGACTGGAAAGCAGCGCCGTGTTGAGTGTGTGCTCTGACAAAGAGCAGTTGGTGTTTGGCACTCGATCCCACCATCCCAAAACTCAAAATCCCCTGGGCGAGGCAAGCTGGGGACAGTGGCTGAACTTTTCTTGCTCAGTTCCTTGGAAATTGCAGCCAGAATGTGCCGTGGAAGATGGGAGAGCTTTGAGGAGAGACACAGCAACCCAGTAGCAACTCCTGGTGAGGGTCTTTTAAACAGAAATATGTCAGGTTCTGGCAATACTTCCCAATACTCCAACTCATTTTAGAATGATCTTTAAAGAAAAATGGAAAAAATATGCACTTAGTGGGGGAAAAAAAAGGATGGATGGGTAAAGCCTCATTTTCCATCAAATCCGTGAGCAATTAATTTGACCTCCCACAGAATATAATCCATAGACCTTTATGTCCATTGCCCATGTCAGAAGATGTGATCACGGCACTAACTGTTGTACCAGCAAGTGATGGATCGTTACAGGCTCCTTGTCCCGGGGAACTTGCAGTCTCAGTGGGAAAAGCAGACACAAGCTCACGGGAGGAGAGAAGGTGAAGCAAGAAAAAATGA
The DNA here is from genome assembly GCF_000699145.1 of Aptenodytes forsteri. NCBI lineage: Eukaryota > Metazoa > Chordata > Aves > Sphenisciformes > Spheniscidae > Aptenodytes > Aptenodytes forsteri. The sequence goes on along the minus strand of NW_008794599.1, from coordinate 655,371 downwards.
CTTAGGCAAAGCTGTGCTCCAGAGGAAGGGTCTAAGACATGACCACCACTGGGTTTAGCTTGGGTGCCTCAAGCATTAGTGCAAGAGGAGAGGACACAGCCCGTGCTCAGCTCTCTTTGCCATGTGGATGGTCAACGAGCAGTCAAGGAACAAGGCGAGTAACGGCATCAGCTGCCCACAGCACGTCCTTCTTGATCATGGCTCTCCTGCCAGGATTGGGATGGGAAGAAGCTCTCGAAGGGTGTCTCCTTTGCCTCACCGCTTACCTCTCTGGTGTGATGGACATTCATTTTCATACCAACCTTTTGGGACAATCACGTTCTTCTGTCTCCTTTACCCAAGCCTGCATACCAAACCTCTGCTCATCGGAGGCCAGCGAGAGCCAGAAGAGCTTCACTCTCCCTGAGGCATGGAAACCCTGAGTGGAGCACTAGCCCTGCCTGTTCTTGGATGCTTTCTGATAACAATGTTTTAATAAAAGATCTGTCACTCAAATATTTCCAAATCATTAAAGAAAAAGGTAATGAAAAGGAGTAATTGGAACTCTGAGCCGAAAGGGGTAATGTAAAAAAAAAACCCACAACCCAACCACAGAGTGGTTAAGAGACCTTGAACTTGAAGCTGAGCCTCAAAATCCCTCTGGGAATGATTTTCTTGTCCGAAATCCAGAGGGGTCTGTGATTCATAGCCCGGTCCTGCCCTGCAACGGCAGCTGCAGAGGATAGGAGATGTATTCAGGTGTTAAATCCTCTCTCTGTCTTCCATCACCAGGTTTGAGCTGGGAACGGAGCAGCAGGAGGAGAGCCAGGAATGAGTGAAACATCTCGAGATGGAGCTGATCACAGGCCAGACCTCTCGGTTCCCTCTCAGGCAGCACTCCCACCAACGCGAGGGCTTTGCCAGCCTCTGTGATTTTTGTGCTGTGGGTCAAGGATAGGTGATGTTTGTCCAAAAAACCCTGGCTTTAGGAGTCATGGGATCCCCTGAGAGCCTCTGTTCCCGGGAGAGGTGGAGATGGAAATAAATCGGGACATTTTCACCTCGTGGAGTAGGTGGGAAAAGCTGGAAGAAGTGCCTTCTACGAGCGAAGAACTTAGGAGGCAACCTTTATTGTATTCAAAATCTCGTCGCTTTAAAGCTGATCTCATTATCCGTGGAGATGAGTCATGGGTTTTTGAATGTGTGTGGGTGGCAATATAAAAATTTCTTCTGAGTAAGGAGAGCGGGGTTTGGCGAGTGGGCAGTTGGTACTTTCTCCTATCCTCCCACAATGAGACAGTGTCACTTCAAAAGGTGATGGAGTGAATCATTTCTTCTTCTTTTAATGGCAGTTCTGGCTGAGCTGCGTGTACATAGCCCGTCCCCCCTTAATTATTGTTTAAAAACCATTTAACATAGCCCTTCAAAAATTATCTCTATTTGCAAAGGGCTTTTCAGCAAGAGAGGAGTTTGCAGGCTGGGAGCGGGGGCTCTTTGCCACCTTCCCTCTCGGCCAGGAGCATCTCCTCTGCCCAGTGCGTGCGGTTAATTCAATGACTGCTGGAGAGAGATACAAAACTGTATCGCGGTAATTAATCAAAAGTCAGGGCTACATAAGCACCCTATCGGCACTCGCTGCGCCTCGGGCTCGCTTCACTGTCACTTGATAATGCGCCTCTTATCCTGTGAAATACAAACTTGGGTGGAGCTTCCCTTTTCACCCCTTTGATTGTTCATCTGGAATCCCAAGGGACTGGAAATGAAATACATTGGCTTAAGTGATGTTCCCCAGATCAGTAACTGGATCCTGGGAGGATCCCCCAGGGCGGTTTTCCACCAGGTGGGAAGAGGGATGTGTCTCGCTGCTGCGCTGACCCCTGCTAAGGCAAGCACATGCTTGAGTCACTTACTTATTTTTATTTGTGTGATTTAGCGCAATAAATCATGCTCGTCTTTCCCAGGCTCCCCTGTGCAGCAGTCTGGACACTTTCCCGTCTCATTTTAAAGCGTGGCGCTGAGCTCTCCGTCACCCTGCGCTGCCCGGAGACTCATTTTACCTATCGATAGACATCTGCATCTGCAGCACTCACCCCCGGCCGGTGAAGGTTGCACCTCCTGCTTTGCTGAAAGGTGCAAAGGGGAAAGGACTTGTCCATTGAGAAGAAAATAGACTCTGCTCAGCTTCTTGGAAAATAATTTCCATTGAGAAACAGGAACATTAAAGCAGGTAATTTATTCCTCGAAGAAATCAATATGCTGGTTAAAAATCCCACTGTTGGTGGGAAGGTTTTTATGGTTAAAGATGTCTTGGCCTTATCCTTCCAGCCCATTTTTCTGTGAATGAGAACTCAAATTAATCACTTCCATCTTGTCTTCACAGATGTTATTGATATTTCTGTCTGGCCCAGGTAGATGGAAGCCCACCATTTTAGGCACTGTCTGGCAAAACAGCCAACAACATGCCTAGAAACAATCCCTAAAAATCACGAAACTCCTTCCTTCCGGTACACAGAAGTCTCTGCTTTTGGATATTTATCAGATTAGCTATTCTGGGGTAATTATTTTGGTAGGAACATTTGCGTTCCAGAATAAGAATGCCTTTTTCCCCTTCACCTTAACGCAACTTGGAAGGTAATTTCTCCATATCCAGCGTTAGGCAACTTCTCACCAAGATGGTTACACACCGTCATGCATAATAATATTTCCTTCTCACGCTGGATCTTAACACTCCAGGATTTCCAGGTCTTTGGCAGTTCACAGCACCTTCAGCGAGGTGATTAAGTATTGTTTAATCTCCTTCATATAGATAGACAGGAATTGGTGAAGCAGCTCAGAGTCTTGCTACAAAAGGACCCGAAATCATCATGTTTGATTTGTTTTGACCACCGTGCGGGGCTCCATCCCCTTGCACGGACCGGTGGGTTCCTGCAGACGTGTCCATGGTCCATTCGGGGTCTAAGGGCAGGAGGGTCAGTGGAGAGCAGTGATTTCCCCACCCCTCCCGAGCACCTACGCGCTTTGGCGGGGTAATCTCTCGCAGCACGATGCCACATGCAAATACGCGCACATAAACAGACGGAGGAGGCTTGATCTGCCTGGCCTAATTGAAAGCATCGAGGTCTGTTGTGGTGCCTGTTGCTATAAACACGCTGGCAATTTGCACAAGTATGTGACATTGTAAAAGTTCCTGAAAGATTTTATCTGGTTGGTTTTGGCTGAAAGCCCTTTATTCACATAGAAATGCCAGGTAGAAAGACAATAAGTGTGTATCCATGTGTATATTTTCAACTTCCTAAAGGCCATCAAATTGGAAAGGGAGTGGGTTTACTTTACTCAAACGTCTCCTGAGTTGAAGACAAGGTAACCCAGGAAAAGCCTTTCCTTTAAAAAAAAGTTTTGCTTCTCAGTGTTACTCCCTGCACAGATTGTCTGGGCGATCTTGAACAATCTCTTGTACCTCTGAGTTGTTTTGATTTTAAAATATTAGTTCATAACAAATCTTAAGCTGTCAAAACTAAAGGATTGTACAAAATAGCTTCAAGGTTACATAAACAGAGCAGCTGGGAAACAATTCTGTAATGTGTATTCATCTCAAGGGTAGAAGACATTTATTTTTTAAAGAAATTTTCCACCTGAATACTGGCCCTCTTTGTTCTGAGAAATGTTGATTTAATGGGATTGAAATACTCTGTGTAAGGAGAAGGAGGGCAAACGGCTGAAGACAAACTGGACAGAGGAGGGGAGAAGAGGAGCTGGGGCAGCAATTGCCAAAAGCATATTCGATGAGTTTTTTGACGAGAAGCAACTGGGGATGGGTGGGAGCTGGAAAGGGCAAGCGGTATAAATTAGGGCGTGCTTGTGCTGATGGGGGAAATAATTGGGGAAAAAAAAAAAGAAAATCAAGGAGAGGAGGTAAGTGTGAGCCTGAGAGCAGCTGAAGGGGAAGGGAAGGGGAGGAACTGCTGGGAAGGTCATCTGGTGTAGGGCAAACTGGGAGAGATTTGGGTCTGAAGAAAGGAAAATGAGAAGAAATGTGAGATGTTCTGGGATTTTGTGCTGGAGGAGGGAACAGGGTAGTACAGCACAAGGGGGTCCTTTGGAGACAGTAGGTGGAGGAGTGACCAGGAAGAGGAGGTGTATCTGCAGTGGTAAGGGGAACCCAGTACTTCTGTCCTGGCTGGATTTAGGACATCACACCTCTGAAAAAGAGAAGGATCCAGGGTATCCCTATGGCTGGGGGTGGAAAGGAGAGAGTTATGAAGCTGGCTGTGACCCACTTGCTCCGAGGAGCTCCTGAGGTTTCCAGGGAAGGAAAGAGGTGGGTGCAAATTAGAAGGAGCAAATTGCAGATAGGGTATGAGATGGAGGGGGCTGGGCTGGAAAGAGTAGTTGGGGTTTGGGGTGGGAGAGAGAGAGCTCTGCATTTAAAATTACCGTGGTGGAAGAAGAGGGCTGGACTGGAGATGGTAAGAGGAGCAGGCAGCAGTGATGGGGAGAGAAAGTGACTAGGAAAACATGGAGACTGTGGTGGGACAAGGTGGGAAAGGGGAAGGAGAAGGACAAGGAGGCTGTTATGATGCAGAAGAGGGGGTGTGATGGGACAAAGCTGGTAAGAGGACGTCTGGCAAAATTCTCCATCCTTGAGGGCCCTCTGCAATAGCCTTCCCTCCCTGGAGCAGGAAATCTTACTGCACCAGGACACAGTGCCAGAACGAGCTGCCCCTCAAACCAAATGTGCATGTTATCCTGTTAAAGTGAATAGGAGGAACGAAAGGAGGTGCCTGTCGCAGTGCCCCTTCTAGGTCGAGTCTCCAGCTGTTTTCTTTCCTCCTCTTACTTGTCCTCATTATTTTTCTGGATATTTTTTCCCCAGCTGCAAATGTTTCTGAACCACCGAGTTCACTAAATTAATATCAGTGCAGCTTCCTAGATGCTTACAAGAGATGTGTATTTGTATTGACCCTAATTCAGCAAAACACTTAAGCACATCTCTGACTTCCAGCAACTGAATGGGCTGACAGGACTACTGCGTAATTAAAGCTAAACATAACTTAGTGTCTAGTTTATTGAGGGCCTGCTCAACTAATTAGTTAAACCTTCCACGAAAAGTCACTAGGATCCTTAATAAAGCAATGCTCTACAAACAGCTGTTGTGTGACTCTGCCCAGGTCACATTATCTTGTTTGCAGTTTGCCTGAAATATCTGCCTTCTCTTTTTTTGTGTGCATGTCTGGAGTTTAATTTTTCATGAGAAACTCTCCCTCCTTCCCCAGTAAGACATACTAAAGCCACCAAACATTAATTGATTTAAATACACATGGTACCTACCAGGTAGATGTGGTAAATCACGGTTGTCAGGTAATTAAATGCAACCTGTAAATCACATTGGAGCATGTGAACCAAGCATTCAGTGTCAATGCTTTTAATTAATGTTGTAAAACAATATTTCAGGCTTAGATCGAGTGTACTAGGCGGATAACATATCAAATTATGGCTAATAAAATATCAGCAGTGGATATGGCACTCATAACCAGTAGCCACTGCGACCCTAAATACCCCGGTTGCACCCCAACAGGTGGCCCGCCTTGAAACGCGGTATGCGATGTTATTGCAGGGGGATTAAGAATGGTCATTAGACTCTCGTTGCTCTTGTAACGCTGGATTAATTAACCAGCAAGCAGAATTATCTGCCCCCGGATTCATCACCTGCTAAAATGTACCAGCGGGTCATGAAAGATTAGACTTGGGGGACCTGATTCTGCCCTTCCTTGTGGCTTCGATGCCCGTGTTGGTTGCGGGCTTCCCCCCTGGTTTTGTTTGCCCCCCTGGGCAGTGGCAGGAGGGGCAGCCTGCTAGAGAAAAAGTGATTTGCAAGACGTATGGCAAGGGTCAGATTTTAAAGCCATATTCAGGAGCGTGACGCAGTGTTCAAAAAGGGGAAATTTGGGTGCTTTTGCAAATCCTGTGTTTATTTTCCTGCTGGTCTTGGATGGGTAGATGCAAATGGCTCTGAGCAATGTTTCTATTGCAGAAAGATGGGGTGACCAACCTAGCTGATACACGGCTTTGGCGATACTTGAGGTTTCGGATGCAGTGAGCCAAGCAAAACCCTCGCGGAACCTGACCGGTGCCCGGAATGCCGAGGGTGAAAGTCCAGCGTTGAGTGGCACATCCCAAATCCTGCAAACCCCTTTGTGGCATTCTACCCAGGTTACAGTAAATCCCCCACCATGCAGAGGGACTTTGGGGTGGATTAATGAGTGGAAAACCTTTGCTTACCCACGTGGGCGTTTGCTGGGGCAAATGGCCCATGACCATTTATGCTCTAGACATCCCACTTGGTACAGGAAGGCTGAGAGTTTGGGATAATTGAAGTATGTTGCATTTGAGAACTATCGAGCAATTTAACTGAAAAAAAAAAAAGAGAAAATGTCCTTTTTAGAAATAATAATGCTCAATGTTAACAGCCCTTTTCTGTTTTTCACCAAAAGCTTCCTTTTTCAAGCAGAAATCCTTGTTGATAAAACAATGTTTTGGTCATAAAGCCACTAGCTATAGCTTTTTTAAAGCCATTGAAATAGAAAAAGACTCAAATTTTGAAAAAGGATCAATCCGGAGTACTTCAAAATGCTCCACTTTCATATCATGGTCTCACCCCCCCCCCAAAGGAAAAAAACTTCAACTCTAAGCTGGTTCCTCGTTTCCTTCTGTCCACCTCCAAACTCTCCTGTGCTTTAAAAAACTGTCCTCTTCCCACGGAGCATTTCAATTCCATCAGGCCAGTGTTTCCCAAAATAAAATGAGTATTCCTAGGGGTTGCTAAGCTGGTCTCCAATTTAAATTTATATTTAATCGGTCTTGTCTCTTCTTTTCTCTTCTCTCAGCCATTTAGTTATTAAAAGTATCCAGATAGTCTTTATATGTATTTATATATATTATGTACAAATTATCTGTAACTTATTAAGGATTAAGGTTTACCTAAAACCCACCACTTTAGTCACATATCCATTACACCACTGTGAATTTGTCTTAAAAGTGCTTTTTGGCTCGCAGAGCTCTCCGTGGGAGGAAGTTTAAATTCAGACCAAATTTATCATGTCCTAAATGCATGGTTGGAAGGAGCCAACATCATCACTCAAGATTTCTTGCAGATCTTTGCAATTTAACAGGGCTTAAAGTCCAGCATTAAAAAGACCTGGGAATTTGTTGTGCAAGTGAAATTGTGTCCCGATGATGTTTATAGCCAAATTTTGGTTGGTGGCTTGGGAGTGGGTTTTGAGTGTGATGCGGGTCCTTTTGGGTCAGGAGGGATGCTATGCTGTACCGAATTATAGGGGACTGGTGTGGAAGGGACTTGGAGCATCAAATCCTTGCCCAAAGGCAGAATTAGAGCTGTTCCCAGCAGAGATGTGTCTAGCCAGTTCCCGGGAGCTGAGATGGAAACTCCTTGCCTTCCCAAAGTGAGCACAGAGGGAGAAACTGCTCCTTTAATCCCGTTCCCAGGGCAGAGACCCTGGGCTCTTCTCCTAATTCCTGGCTCTGAAACTCTCCTGTTTCCTCCCTTGCAGGGATTTGGCCCCTCTGCCCTGCTCCGCGCTGCTCTTCCTCTTCTCCCTTTTAAAGAGGGGAGCCGGGTTGTTTGTTTTCACCCTGGTTCTTCAGAGCTGCTCCACCGGTCCTCCTGCCCGGGAGGCGAATGGGAAGAAATAGGCTTTGTGTGGTTTCTAGATGACTGTCAAAGCCCCATGGGATAAATATTATTTGGCTGAAAGGCAAAAGGACTCTAGAAAAGAAAAAAAAGGCAATAAATATTTTCTTCCTCTTCTGTTACACCTTTGTTTTGTTTCTTGATGTACAGAGCCTGGTGCTTGCTTACTGCTTGTCTTGCCAAGGGGACTTAAGCCATTTTCCTCTTCCCTTGAATTTTTTATTTGCTTATTCTTTTAGTATCCTTGTGTCTGAAAAAGGTGAACAATCCTTTGGCTTTGGCTTTCGAGATGCTCAGGGTGGGGGAGCCTGGCCAAGAGCATCTTATATCCAAATGGAGCTTTTCTGTCGGGTTCACTGCCCACCTTGATTTATGGTGCTGGAGCTGGATGCTGTAATTAGGATGAATCGATTGAGACTCAGTAGGTGCAGAGAATATAGGGCTTGGGAGAAATAAGTTTCAGGTTCTTTCCTGGATTCCCGCCGCTCCCTGTGCTATTCCAGATAACACTTTCTGAATTTTTTTTTCATGGGTACAAAGGACTGGAAAATAACTGAGCAACAGCTGCCTTGCTCCTTTCATCTCTTTGCAGCCTCTCTCTTTCTGGCCTATGCGAAGGCTGTCCGCTCTGTTCGTGCTCGCTTTCTGAAGAGAGGTTTGCTTGTTTGGGTTCGTGTTTTTTCAGTGCTTAGCCTAAGAGTGTCTGTGATTAAGGCTTTATGGGTTCCACGATAAACATAATAAATAATAGTGCTGCTAATGCTCATGTAACCCCAGGAAGTGGGGGATGAAGAAAACCCCTTTCTGCCATGAGCTGAGCAACGCTAGCATGAGGGCTGGCAGCGCCGCTGCTGGGATGTAGGTAATTTTGTGGCAGAAATGTCATGCTGAGACTTCTACCCTCATTTGTATTCTCCTCCGTTTTCCTTCTCTTTTCCCTTCCCTTTTTCTTGTTTGCTCCATGTCCCCTGCCAGCAGAGCAGCAAAATAAATCGCGTACGGTCTCGGTGGCTTTCCCCCCTCTCCTTAGCAAGCAGAAGGGATGCTAAACCTCCTGCAACCTGGCAGCTCTGCTCAAAGGCAGCAGGAGCAGGCAGGGGTTTGGGGTGTCACAGGTCACCCCCCCCCTTAACAGTTAGCAACCCCTGAAATGCTCAACACCAGGTTGGCAATAACCTCCTGTGCAAATCCTCAGGATGTTTTCAATATTGCACCAGAGACTCTTGTCCCTTGAGCCAAAGCAAGAGCTTGGGGCTGTTGGAGGCAGCAGCCTGAGGTGCCCTCCCAGGTCGGGCACGACTTGTCCCCATTGCATGTGTCACACCTCGCCTGCGCTTTCCCGCTTCACTCTGCTATAGGGCTGGATGAAATAGCTCACAGAGCTTAATTGTTCTTCCACAGTGCTAAGTAATTTACACCCCAGGGCTTAATTGTTCCTTTGCACTGATTCCCCGGTTGCACTCCAGGGCTTCCTGCGGATTTTGTGGGCACGGCTCGTGGAAACAGAAGAGCGGGGACAAATAGGGCAGGAGTGAGTGACGTGCCCATGGCTGGCTTCCCCCCCTCTCCCTTCCCCCTTTCCAAGCCCTTCTCTCTCCAGGCACGCATGTTGAGACAGTTCGCAATGATCTAGGTGAGAAGCTGGCAGAGCAGAAACTTAAATCTCAATTACCTTCCTCTCGTCCGTTTGCACAGGATCCTTATCTCCCTCCATGTAACTCTCTGTATTTAATTATACGCAATGATAATCCTTCACACACTAAGCACATTATTAAGCAATTCCTAAGATAAGTAGTTTTCTGGATCCGCAATTATGATTAGATATTGGCAATCAAGCTGTCTTCCACTCTCCCTCCTAGGGCTAGCCTGCCAAAAACAGTCGTCTTTGGGTAGGTGCGACACGAGACCCGTGTGGGAAGCTGCCTTGCAAGGAGAAATTTAGACAAGAGGCTGCTCGTGGGTAAAAGATATATATGGCCATGCAGGTCTCCATGAAGCTGGTTCGGATGTTGACTTGGGGGTTGCTTTGCTGTCCCGGCAGACAGGCCGGCCAGACGCAGCAGGTGTCCTCTACCAGTGTGTTACACATCCTAATCCATCATTTGAGTCACGGAGGCCACGAAGCTGTTGCAGCTCTTAGGTTTTGCGGTTCTCTTTTCAATCTTTGCCATGGCAGCCAGAATGAGAGAGATCTCTTCTTTGCAGCCATCCCCCAGCAGGTTGTGGTGTTGGGTTTGTTACAGCTTCAAGGTCTGAATCTGAGAATGAGTGGAAATGAGTTTCTTCCATTTCTTCGCGTAGTTCATGTTCCCTGGTCCTCTGACCATTTCTGCTGAGCTCCTCTGCTCCCTCCCCAGTACAACTGCCCGCTTCCCACTTTACCAGTGCTGGGAAGACGAACTGAAGGCTTTGCAACTTGGTAAAGGCAGCCCACCATGCTTTAGTTTAGCTAGGTGGGTTCCTCCTTGCCTTCCTACTCTATCCCTCCCAAATATTGGCACGCTTTGCAGAGCAGGGATGAAGGTCAGCAGAGGGTGATGAGGCTGGCACGTGGAGCTCCCCGATATCCCGCAAGGGGCTGTGATCAGGCTCTGTGGTCAGCGGCATCTCTTGCAGCAGAGTTTTCCCTCTTTTGCCCACTCGGGCTACAGCATTTCTGGTGCCATCTCGGGTTGTTTCCTTCTGGTCCCCTTGTCCGAGCGGCGGGGGGGGGACGTCCCACCCTGCTGGCATGAGACCTGCTGCGCTGGCAGGCCGCGGAGGCATGGCCGCATGGTGTATCATCACTGCACTACAATGGGCAAGGGATTACGGGGATTCCTCCTAATTCTGTACAGGAAAATGCTGTTTGTAAGTGTAATTGAGAGGATGGCTTTAGAGTCGATGACTCTAAGCTTATGTTGTAGATGGATCATGTTTCACCTCTTTCAAAGCATTTAAGAGCTCACCAGAAAAACAAATGTCATTGCTCAATCTGCAAAATGTCTATAATGCAACTTGCTGTCTCAGTTCCTTCCCTCCGAGATACAGTGGAAACAGATTTTATTTCGCTTTTCAGACTTTCCAAAGGTTACACTTGTCCCCTCCTTCAGTGCTGATGTGTATTTGTGTACGCGTGTAAAGTGATAGCCTATGACTTGCCTGTGTACTTGCTAAGGGTGTTTTCATCCACTCTCCAAGTATTCCTGGTGAAAGAAATATTTAGCCACAGTTGTTCGCAGGAAATCTTTAATCTTAACTTTGCAATATATGCGCTCCTATGAATTGCCCAAGGACAGGTTCTCTGGCAGTGTAAAGCAGTAGATGCTCAGTACAGCTGAACATCAGTCTCTAGAGCACACTTTTTCCCCCCACCTCAATATTCAGTCATGATCAGCTGAATCCTGATTACTTGCACTTTAACATGCAAATGTGTGGGAGCAGCTTAGATAACCCCCAACCTATAGAGCCTTCTGCCCTATATTTAAGAATCGTCAGACCTCACGTTTGATTGTGGGGCTGTCAAAACCAGAGACACCTGTGTAAAAGACTTGAAATGTTTGCAGCTTGCAAGCGTTAAACAGGGATTCAGGGACAGAAGGGCCAAACCCCTAAAACTTGATGCTGAATTTGCTGCTTGAAGGCCATTTGCAAGGTTTGGAGGTGAAGACATCTCTAGCAAAGAGTAGTAATGCCCAAGCACTCCCTGGTAAGGCATTTTTTGCTCTCCTGAGCACAAATTTGAAAGGGGAAGAGCCCTGGTCTGGCAGCGCATTTATCCTGCAGTCAAGGCCAGATCCTGCCACGCATCCGAGCTCGTAGATCTCCCCTCTTGCACATGCTGCATCTCCATCCAGGGCGAGCTTTGCACACCCAGCGCGATGTGCAAGCTCCGTGCCCCAGCACCGCCCTCCCTGCTCGGTGCCCTCGCAGAGCTCAGTCGTTACCTCCCTTAATGAAAGAGCAGTTTGGCATGCAAATCATCAGGTTAAGCACCCCGCTTCCCTTCAGGAGGAATAACAATTGTGAAACAGCACGGAAGGTAAGCAGATAGCAAGCAAAGAGGTTCGCTAATGATCCCCGCTGTGCCAACAATAATACATTTTCTGCAGTAATACCTCGCATTTTGCTAGCACATTTCGTCGTGCCTCTCACGGTGTTCTGCAAACATTAATTAATTACAGTCTCATTACATCGTTGTTAGATCCATTTATTTATTTATTTGTGAAGAACTTTCCGTCCCCGAGCGCTCTGGAATCTGTTAATCACCTAAAGGCAAACAGCGTACCCGGAGAGACGAGAGCTGCTGCGAAAATGCTGGGGATAAACACAAAGAGGCTCTTGTGAGCAAGGCTCCGGGTTGCCATTTCAATCGGGATATGATTCCTGCTTCTGCCACGCGTTTCTGCAAACCAGGTCACTTGAATCTGGCCGTGGTGTATGCAGGCATGGTTTTTCGGAGCTAGGTGTAGAGGATGGAGATGCTCTGTCCCATCCGCTGTCCGAAGCGCTGCGGCCCGCACTCCTAACCTGCTTTAGCACAAATTAAAACAGATCAGTTTAAACCGCAGCCAGGAGAGTAACGGCCTGGGCATCTGCCTCTGGCTTAGCCCTGGCGTGACAGTCGGTGTAAAAACATCCTTTTTTTTCTCTCCATCTCTCGCTTTCCTATTTGCATGCAAGATCTTTGGGACGGGAAGGGGCCATTTCTTATTCTGTGCTTGCACAACATGGAAATAGGTTTGGTTTTGTTTCTCCGTGGTGCTGTTTGCAGCTTTAATCTACTAGCTTTGAGCACTGGAGGTGGGGAATACTAGAGGGATAATTTTTGGCTGATGGTGAGCAGCAAGCCAGGCAGAAATAACAGCAGGATTTCTGGATTGACTTGATGCCATCTCCTCACCATGGGAGTTTTAATACCCATGTCAGCAGGCAGGCGCAGGGTTTGGAGAGCTGCACGATGTAGCTGCAACTCCAGCTACAAAATGCCCCCTGACTATCCGTCTGGGCATCACTCTTGACTTTGGGAACATGTTTAGCACTCTTTGCTTACCCACAGTGATCAGGATTTGCTGGGAGGTAGCCGACCTTGTATTGCCCTGAGACCTTTGCTGCCCACTGCCCAAGAGATTGGATCATTAGCTGGCCAAATTTCTCTGCTCCAGGCTCTAAATAAGTCCCTGGAGAGAAGAGCGAGCTGGGAGATGCTGGGATAAAGCCAGCTTCACACCTGGAAGCGGGTTTCCAGCTGGGGCAGGGTGGTACCGAGGGCTGCCCCGAGGACTTGGCAGCGCCGAGGGTCCAGCTGTGCCCGTCACCCGCTCTCACCTCCAGCCGTCGTTCTCCTCCAGCACTAACAGGTCTCCGCTCAGCTGAGTGAAGACACGGTAAGAGGCACCACACAGGAGCAATTAGCTCCCATGAAACTTTCCACCATTAGGAACAATGGCTGGCTTAGTTCTCATCTGATTGAATTAATGATATTCTAACAAGTGACGTTTTTTTCCTTTTAAATTTTCTCATTTGGAAGGAATTGCTCGTCATAAATTACACATATAAAAATTAGGCCGGTGTTTTATATTGTTTACAACAAGCACTTCAGGGTTGTGGATGTTACTCATTGATTTATGATGTTTAATTCTT
>NW_008794599.1:640096-642033 GCF_000699145.1 Aptenodytes forsteri | reverse complement strand
TCCACGCCCCTCGTTCAAGCTCTCCATAAATCAAGCAGAGATGTCAACCCTGTGTCAACATTTCACTCAGCCTGCAAGTTGCAGGCAAGTTGGGACAGCAGATCCTATGGAGAAGGTTGACTCTTCTCCTCCACTGTCTTTCCCATTTTGATGAAACAATAAGAAGGTGAGGCTGGCACTTGTCAGTTATTTCTGAGTCACATTTCATTAGGCCTTTTCAAACACTCCGGAGAACAATGTTGGAGGCAAGCGATCCAAACAACTCATGTTCCCGCTTGTGCACTTGTGGGTTAGGGCAGCAGCTGCTGTGGAATTACACTGGGAGGCTCAGCAGGTGTCTGATGGTCCTGGACAGGATCCGGATGATGTCAGGCAGCTCTCATCCTGGCAGGCTCCTCTTCCCCCCAACCCCAGCGAGCTTCTGGGGGTCATCATTTTGAAAGCCTGAAGAGGTGGTTGGGTTTTTTTTAACGGGTTCCCCAAGAAGTGATGGGGCTTCCAGAAGTGTCCAAAGCAAGTTGGGTGCAGCTGGGTAGAGTCGCTGGGGATCTGCTTGGGTAAACCCCAAAAGAAAGAGGACTTAAGAGGGTTTGGTGAGCAACACTGCGCAAGTCTGCAGTGCAAGGGGCTGAGCTGTCAGTGAAATTAATGGGAATTAGGGACCTAAGGACCTCCGAGAGCCTCTGTCGGCATCTTTCTTCATCACAGGGTAAGTCAGTCCCTTTGGAGAACTGGAAAGAAAAAAAATCCTTTCCCCAAAGATTTTGCTAAGAAACACCATGGGTCTGGCAAAGCATATCCAAAGCCGTGGGTGGATTGTAAAGTTCCCTGCATCAGGTCAAAACCGAGCACTTCTGGCCCTTTACTCAGGTAAAACTAGCAGGGAGCTGGTAAGCCCTCAGCATCGCTCTGCCGTTGTGAGGATGCCCAGTGCCTGACCCCCAGCGGTCACAAGATCGGTGATGATGCCCCATGAAATCCATCCTACAGGGCTGAACATACATGTTTCTGGAAATGAGGTCTTGGATTTCGCTCGGGTTGAACTTAAAATGAACAACTATGTCACCAGGGATGGTAGTCCTCCATTTCTCCCGCCCGTCTGCTCCGTACCTACATCATCAGCAGGCGCTTTAGGAGGAGCCAGGCTTCACGTTAAAACCAAAGTGCCTGGTAGATGCAGGTATGTGTGTGTGGGGCTATCTCGTATAATTCCTGCCTACACCATGCCTACACTAGGCGGTCTTATCAGCCTGCCACTTTCCTAAGCAATAGGACTCGCCCAGTTGTAATAACAAAAGTAAATAAATACATTTTAATGATCCGATGCTGGTAATTAACAACGCTGAAAAACAGATGTCTCCCTGAAGAGCTCATAAGGCAGCCGATTGCATAAGCTGGCCCATTATGTGGATATGAGTTGATTATTAAAAGAAAACATTTAGCAAATGCAGAACAGGATATTCATCTGCTATTACATAATGGTAATAAGCAACTGAATTTAAGCAGCGATAGTCTTCCAGCCCTTACCGAATGCCGAGTGAAGTGTATTTATGGCCTCCGATGTGAAATAGTCCTCCTTGTTTTTCCAAGACGAGGAAAGATCTTTCAGGAGATAATAAATAAAATAGGCTCTAGTTGCTTTAACGTGAAGCAAGATGAGTCCTCTGGATTAGTTTGGATTAGTCTGTTGCTAGTGGCACGGAGTTTTGGAGCTCAGCCATTTATTCACCTAGAATACGTACAGCTAATTGGAAAAGCACCTGCAATGAGATGTAGCTCACCACCTGCACTTTGCTGAAATAAAGTAAGCCTACATAATTGTCTACATTACCTATTAATGTTATGAAATCACCCCCAGGCATTTTTATTATTATTATTATTATTATTATAATCTCCTCCCCCCCCCCTCCCCTTCCCCAAGCTTTTATGAATCAAAC
>NW_008794599.1:627861-640062 GCF_000699145.1 Aptenodytes forsteri | reverse complement strand
TGAATCAAACTTTTGTCTCTTGCTTTTTCCTTAGAAGCCCCAGGATTGTGCCACTGTATCAAGACCAGGGCTGCTCTGACTGACTTGCTTCTCCCTGCAGGGGAAACCTAGGAAATTAATCCTTCTTGGTAGGGAGGAGAAATAGTTTGACATTTACCTGCTTGTTCTCATGGGACACAGCCTTCCTGGTCTCTCCCCTTTTCCGTCCCAAGGTCCCATGGGAGTCTTTTGACTGCCCTGTGTCGCTGTTGGGATAACCCACAACAGCCTCATGATGATAAAAAACCTTCTCGTTGGCTTTTTTGTTGGCCATGGCAAACCGCGTGGGATGGACTTTGCCCAGACCTCATTAGCAGGAGATGTTTGGAGCTTGGCGCGGTCGGTTGGTTCGGAGGTGGGTGGGCTCCCTGCCTCGTAGTGACCACATTTGAAAATACATTGGTCACATCATCCCTTGCTGGAAGACTTTGTGCTATGAATTGTAAAGACTGGGTGCAACAGTTGGTGACAGGCAGGTGGCCTCAGAGACTTTGCACGCTCAGGACAGCCCCGCTCCTGGCAGTGGCCGAGGCTTGCTGGGATTAAAAAAAACTCAGATGAAATCCTCTGTGGCTCCATAATTGCTAGGGAAATGAAGACAGAGATAGGAAGGTTTGTGGAGAAGAGCCATAGGAAATTCCTCCCGTTTTATCTTCCCCCCCCTCCATCCCTCCTGGCAACTTTGCCACAAACTTGAACTGAGCTCAAATCAAACCATCTCTGTGTGGCTCTGAAAAAACAGATGAAGAGTTTCAGGGCATTTCCTTGGTTCTTGCACACCCTGATTGGAGAGGAAAGAAACCCTAAGCTCCTGTGGTCAGAGACACCATGCCAAAACGTGGGCCTGATTTCCCAAGTGAGTGGCAGAGTGGGGAATAAAATTCAGGAGCCAAGTTTGTTCCCAAGTTAGCCGAAGTGTTTAGCTTTGCTCCAATTGCCAAACCTTCATCCTCAGCATCAACAACTGGAGATGCTGTGGGCTTGAACGAGCAAACCCAGTTGTTCTTTGTCATTTCAAATCACGAGGGGAAAGTGCATAATTATTGTGCCTGGTTTATAATTACTGCTGTTCTGTATCGATAATTACTGACATGACTGCACAAATGATTGCGTCGCTTTTGGATTAAACGACCCTGCTAAAACTACCGATGTGCCAAAAATAATCAGGGTCAATGGGAGGATCGGTTAAGCCCTTTTAGGCGGTAAAAGAGCAGTAGACAGAGAAGCCTCTTGCCCATGGCAAGGGCCTGTGTGGGCAGGGCTGAGGACGGTGAGGTTGGCAAGTGAGGGAGGGTGCAGAGGTTGGGATTTTGGGTTGAAAACATAGCAAACAGGTCTCAGCAGAAACTTGAGCTCTTTCGAGCGCTGAGCTTGCTGAAGTGGCCCCATTGGATGCCCGGACAAAGAAATCTGAAATTTTTCCTCTCTTGCATTAGAAAAAAACAGTTTTCTGCCACTATATTATTTATCTATAAACAGGTCAGCCCTGGACGTTGAAGTTGGTAGATGTACTATTCTCCCATGGGATGCAATCATACAAAGTCCCACCCATTGACTTGCTATTTGGGCCAAAGAGGTAACCTTAGTCTGGCTACTCAAGGCTGTGTACACAACGCACTGGGGCTCAGCAAACATTCGAGATCAGGCTGCGCTCCAAAAACCTCCTAATCCAAGGAGGAACTTGCAGCAAGAAATAATGAAGCCTGGCCCGAGGGCTGGGGGTAAAAGCCAGAGCTGCACTGGCCGTGCAAAGCTGGAGGGTGTTGGGACTCGGGAATCTAGTTGAGCGGCGGATGGAGCCAGCTGTGAAATACCATTGCCAATGAATCTCCCGGGCTGCACATGTTGCAAGACATCCCTTTTCACGTCCCAGAAGTTCGGTAGCTGTTTAGACCCAAGGCTTAAGTTCAGGCCCGGCTTCAAGGGACACAGCTGCGGTTTCTCATCGGGGCATCACTTCCACCCCTTTCCTGCACGGGGAATAGCTCCAGTGGGGAAGAGTCTCCAAATCCACCAGCCACCTAGATAAAAGAAATCTTGTCACATAGCCTGAGAGGCCCTAATGGGTGAGGGCCCCTCCGCAGATGAAACATGCTTGGGTGCGCTCGCTGGAGGCCTGTATGGACTTGCTGTTTGCCTCTGCCTTGCTCCCAGTCGCTGCCGCGATGGCCCCGGCTTCGCTTCGCTGCTCGGTCTCCTCCGGACGGGGCCGTTCATGGGAAATGCTCCACCAGTGATGGAGCTTGGAGGTCCTCTTGTCCCTGGGCACGCATGCAAACTCCAGTCTGGAGCCGCATTAAAACATATTCTGCTTCTCCTCGTGTCCCTCTGAGTTTGCATTTTGAGGATTGTACCTAGATATACCAGGCAAGGACCCCAACAGGATCCCAAAGGATCTGCCTCGCACAGCTAATCCTATCCCAGATACTTAGGCAGGACTCGTCCAGCGACCCTGGACCTTATCCCCAGGGGAACGAGCGGCAAGGGCTGTAAGCTCAGGATCTGCAAAGCATCACGCAGGGGACCAGGAGATCCCACTGCTCCCACACCAAGAGCCTTGGTGTCCTCCACAAGTCCAGCTAAAGACTCATTCCGTTTCAGCACTCAGTTTCCAGCCTCTCTGCTTGTTCAAAATTGTTTATTGGTTTTTTTTCTGATTTCCAGGCAAAACAGGAAACAGTTCTTTTGTCTGAATGTCCTTGTTTTGAATGCCAGTGAAGTGTGTGCGTGTCCATGTATGCATGTGAGGGAAATGAGGTGCATCTCAAGAACATTGAAGCCAAATACAAGTTTCCCACAATCAAAGGCCACGAAAAATGCAAGTTCTTGCCCAGCGATGAGAAGACCTTGCAGACCTTGCATGTGCCATGAACCAGAGCAGAGTTACCCCAGCACAAGGTCCTCGGCACAGGTCTGTAGAAGACACCAGCGGTATCTCAAGGTACACCCAGGCAGGGAATCAGAGGTGATCAGGTTTTTGCAGTGCTGAATTACCGAGGTTTAGCGCGTTACCAGCAGGAAGGTGGCTTCAGCAAATACATTTAATCCTGCATTTGCATCCCATCTCTGGGATAGAGAGGTGCACACGGCCAGTGTCTGCGTTGTAGCTGACTGATGGTAGCTTGCTAAGCTGCCGTAGCTTTCCCCCATCACTGATGCTTGGAGCTCGCCTGCATCTCAGGGCAGATCCACAGCTAAAATGGATTCGCTTTACTCAGACACACAGAAGTACAGCAATTCATACCAGGGAGATGAGAACCAGGCCTCCATGCACCATGGCCTAAATATTCAATAACTCAAACCCCTGACATTATTGTGACAGTTTTTTTCTTCCTGAGGCTCCTAAGGATCTTTGCTCTTATTATTTTAATTGACCTCTGAGAAAAGAGCAGTATCAAAACAGGAGCTCAGATTACCGAAGTTATTATCCTGTTGTGTACAATGAGTGATTATTATATAGATATAGATATGTATAAACTCTTTTTTTCTGCAAAGGCAGCAGTTCAATAAATAATTAATGTTTCTTAATCCTGTAGCTATTTCTCTTGCTGTAAAAAATTAATTGGTTTTCCATCATCTGTTTCCCTCTGACCTGGAGGTATCTGGCACGGCTTCCGTGCCCCTGCTTAAACACGCTCCTTGTAGTCTTTGTCATGCCCATGGTACAGAATATGGGGGATAAACAAACTAATCAGAGATATTAGAGGCACCTCCAGGAAGATTTAGTCATCGTAACACTTTGCGCTTATGCAGCATCCATCCGTCTGGGAATAATTAAGCCACTCAACCCCTGATGAGGTAAATGCTGTGCTCGTTGGTGTGTAGACTGGTAAATAGAGTCACAGAGAGGTTACATGGTTTGCCCCAGACCACACAGTAAGACAGTGGCACTGCCCAAAAGGGAAGGTTTCCCCATTTTCTGTGTCGCTGGGAAGCCGCGTCGCCTCTGAGACGTGCTAAAAATTCAGCGATGAACATGAAAGGGGCTGTGGTTTGTCCACCGGCTCCAAGGAAGCACCTGGTGAGTATTAGACAGAAAAATCTTGGAAATGCTTCATGCAGACTCAGGCAAAAGGCAACATGGTTCTTAGATCGAAAATGCTTTTACGCCACCAACTTACAAAGAGTAGCTGAATTGTGGAGAGGGGATAAGGTGAAATAACTCAGAGGTCCTAGAGAAGCCTGCAATGAATTAAGGACTTGCTTCTGCTCTGCTGGCTGGTCATGCACCAATGACCTGACCCACAACCTGCCTCTCCTTCAGTGGGGACACAACGAAGGACACTGGGGCTCAGCTGGGAACGCAGGACCAGCCCCCCCCACCCCTCCCAGGGGTTATCAGGGCCAGTCCTTTCTTGTCGCATAACCTAGTCCCCCTCACAAGCCCCAGCTTGAACCTGGGGCCTATTTGTGCTTCACATTTGCAGCCCATTGCCGCTTAACTCTCCCACTCTTAGCCCTGGTCCTACACCACAGCAACCCTATGCATGCCCTAATGCTACCAGATCCATCACCAGCAAGGAGCACTGGCAGGAAGGTAATATTTCCTTTAAAATAAGCACAGTTAACATAAATATTTAGGAAAAAAGGTATTTTACAGGAGGGAACCGACTTGCTCTCAGTGCCTGTCAACTTCTTCCGATGCTCCAGGGCTACCCTGGTCCCAGCCTGCTCCCCAAAGCATCTCTGGTCCCTGCTCTTCTTTTGTAAATGCTATCATCCTTTTGATCTTCTGTATCCTCCAACCTTTACCCTTTCAGCCCCAGACTTTGCAGGTTGGTGAGGGAAATGGGAAGCCCTTGAAGCTTCTCAGCAGCATCTCTGACAACCCTCAAGTGTTTGCTGCAGGGTGACTTTGAGACGTTGTGTTTTTTCCTCAGCTTATTTTTCCTCTCAGCTGTGTGCAGATGCTGAGCATCCCGTTCACCAGGAGAGCACACGGCATTCATAAATCATCACCGAGTGCTCCTGCCTCTCTCACAACAGCAATGCTTTGCCTGAAGCTTCTGCCTTCCCCTTGAGCGCATGGTTGAGGAGAACAGCTTGCTGTAGCAATGAGCTACTGCCCCCATTTAATAGGGAAAAACATGGAGCTGTAGAGAGAAACTGTAATAGCCAGTAAGCTGGAAAATGTGATTTTTGTACCTAACAGTTCATGTCCTGGCTGCTTTCCAGGGACTGCAAAGAGTTAGGCTTTTGGGGTCTAGTGTCTCCTATGGTCTTAGCCACTGGTGGTGGCTGAAATGGCCATCACTGCTGTTGCTTTACCGGTGTCATGGAGCTGAAAAGTGGCGTGAAAGCTGCTATTTCGGGCTCCTCTGGTCTTGAATTAACTGGTGCTGTTGCTCCCATTTCGTGTGGGAGACCAGAGGGGCGAGCTTGCTGCTCTGCCTGGGCTGAGTACAGCAGCTTGCTTTGCTTTGCTGGGGAGGATTCAATGGTCGTTCGTGCACAGATTATGCCCGAAAGAGTTAACTGATGGGGAAACAAGAGCCAGTTCAGCCTAGGGGAGCTAGCAAGTACAAGCATTTTCCTAATATGAAGCTTTGTTTAATTACGTCTGATGAAGGCTTCAGTGGGAGCCATCACTGCCATTGCATTTTCTGGAGCAAATTCCTTCCCTTTGATTTGTAATCTGCTAACATCCCTACCGGCCAATCTTGTACAAACAGCCCTACAGGCTGTAAAATCAAATGGAAAATGTGGGCTCACATGGCACAGCTAGAGTCTGAGCCGAAAGGGCATGACGGGGGAGGCCGGGAGGTTACAAGGTAAAGATTCATGCTCCAAGCTATCTCCCCACATGTCTGGACCGAACTCGCACAGATGTCTAGAGATCAGGTCCCGAAGCCCAGCACCCCCGAGAGGCTTGCCACAAATTCAGCTGGATGGTCCCAGTGTCCCCCAGCCCCATGGGAATCACAGAGCAGTGCAGCCCCGGCACCAGGCGTTAAAGATGCTTCGTGTCACCCCACGCGCCAAACCCCCGTCAGCCTCGTTACGCCCCTGTCCCTAAAGCAGAGTTTCACCTTGAGAGACTCTGCAAAGCTAAATCAGGAGGGGCTGAGGCTGGCTCAGAGCACACATGTGATGGTAGAAACATCTGTCACATAGGATGAAATCCAGCACAGTCCTCATCCTATAGCAGGAAAGTGTGAGGGAGATGCATGCCCTTTTCCAGGGCAAAGAGGGCGAGAGCAGTCACAGCCACCGGGCACCTGTGTCGGGTCACTCTCCCTCTTACAAACAGGGTACTCGGACAGCATAGAAGCAGGCATTTGGACCAGTAGGTTATAAACAAAGTAGTTATTTGGACCACCAGTTTATAGATATTTCTTGGCCAACAGAAGTCAGACAAGCTTAAAGTTTTGAAAGCAAAAATGCACAGATTTTTTTTTTTTTCCCTAAGTGCATCAACCTCCCCAAATTGCAGATGACTTTTTGCAATGTTTCACCTTGAGAGACTCTGCAAAGCTAAATCAGGAGGGGCTGAGGCTGGCTCAGAGCACACATGTGAGAAACGAAACATCTGTCACATAGGATGAAATCCAGCACAGTCCTCATAGCAGGAAAGGGTGAGGGAGATGCATGCCCTTTTCCAGGGCAAAGAGGGCGAGAGCAGTCAAGCCACCGGGGCACCTGTGTCGGGTCACTCTCCCTCTTACAAACAGGGTACTCGGACAGCATAGAAGCAGGCATTTGGACCAGTAGGTTATAAACAAAGTAGTTATTTGGACCACCAGTTTATAGATATTTCTTGGCCAACAGAAGTCAGACAAGCTTAAAGTTTTGAAAGCAAAAATGCACAGATTTTTTTTTTTTCCCTAAGTGCATCAACCTCCCCAAATTGCAGATGACTTTTTGCAATCCAGCGTGCAGTAAGTGGTTAATATAGCGACATTGGTTTTATATGGGTTCATTTATAATAACACATTTGAAGAGAAGACTTGTCTGGACAACTGGCAAAAATACCTTGCGTTACATGAACTCTTGATCCAGTGGTTAATTACTTTATCTCTTACCACTTACATCTTACTGCTAATCCTGCTTCGTTTTGTGTCCTCAAGAGACTCGGATCATGATCCTGCACCGCATAACGTACAGAGACGGCAACATTTCCCGGTAGGAGCCGAGAGTTCACAGCATCATTCCCCACGGGAAAACAGGTCTAGGAAACTTCACCGAGACACAGACTTCATAGAATCATCCCAGATATATTTATATATTAAAATGTAGCAGAAATGACCTATGATAGCATAAATAACTGCATTTACTCATTACTCATACTTTGCCTTTGGAATTTTTCTTCTTTTATTGCTGTTTGACAATAGTAGCGGTAGCAGTTAGGGTAGTAGCAGTAAAACTACAGGGCATCCATCTAATTACATCTCAATTTAATTATCGCCCTTCTTCATGGCTCCATTCTAATGAGGTCTTCAGGTTGTTGCAGTTGATGATGAACTGGCTGTAGAGGTGTTATCTGCTCTTCACCTGAATAAGAGCCATTCAAGGCAGAGACCAGAGAGGGCCCTTGAAAGGGCGCAGCCTCGCTCTTTCTGCCTTGCACACAAAACAATCCAGATTGTGAAATGCCTGTTGGAAAGGCAGATAAAAAAATTAAACAGCCACAGGGCACCCAGGTTGGTGGATGGGTTCCAGAAACATTAGGTCATAGATTAATTTTTTTTTTTTTCCCCTCTCTCCCAAAATACACTCCGGCACTTTTCCAGCAATTATCAAAAGTCACTTTTTATAGCGAGGGTGTCTTCTGCAGTACAGTTCTCCAGATTCTCTTCCATTGGCTTCGTTCTCATCCGATTTCTAAGCTTTTCTTTATTTATTTTACATTAAGGTGGAATGGCTCTGGAGGCAGGAGCTCATATTTTCCTCCAGATCACCCCAGCATAAACCAAAACGAACACCCCTAAGGTCAGTACGTTTCTACCAGAACAAATTGTCCTCCCTGGAAGTGGGGCAGAGACCTTGCTACGTTTGCTTGGCTTGTGCTATGGCCTCTGCCACTTGGGACTTGTTTTCTGTTGACATCCTAGAGGCTAAATAGCAAGAGGGGAGGAACCTGCTCCTTCTTGTTTAAATAAATATTCCCCTGGAAAAGCGCAGCCCCGATTAACAGTCATTGCAACAAAACTGTGGAATTCACCCGTGGTGCATTACCACACTGAGCAAAAATCTATTGCAAATGCAGAGAAATGACATTACTTTCAGCCCAGATAGTGTTGCTAAAGTGCTGACCGACCCAGGAGCCAGTCGTGCTGTGCTTTATAACGCGCCTCCAATCTGGAAAGTGGGAGAAGTGAAGTGGTTTAACAAGGGCCATAGGAATCGGTGGCAGAATTTGGGGGAAACCCACCAATAACAGAATCGTCGACGATCTCAGATAGCAGAGTCCGCCTTTGGGTACCACCGCAGACTCAACGATCTTGTCTTGGTGTGTGGGAGCAGCAATCTCATCTTCTGGCTGCTCGTAAAGCATCCCATCCCTAATGGGTGTGATGCAAATGGCAGGGTGACCTCATTCATCTCGAATAAGGAATCAAGTTTACAGACCAACCACATTGCTGTGTGTCTGTTATTTAGGTCATTTGGTTTCAGAACTTCTTCTAAAGTCAAGTAAAGATTTTGGGGCAGAGTCAGTGTAAACAGTCTTAATCCTAGCTCTTACTTCTAGGCAGCACTCCTACCGCGTTATCCTACTTTAATGACTGATTAAAAGAAAGAGGAGGGCTGCTTTTATAATATCTGCCATTGACTTTAGCGGTGCGAGATCTGCAGACCAGTTAAGTACATGTCTAGCTATAAACGTCCGCTTCAGTCCCAACATTGACAGTGTTGTGCCCAAAGGTGTTCTAGCAAGTCCAGAAAGCAGGGGCAGAGAGCAACCTTGAAACACCATCTAACCTACCTGCCCCCTCAAGGTGCAAAGGCAGAGACAACTCTGTCTAATCCATGTTTGACACTTTTGTCTATCCCGTCCTTAAAAACCATCAAATGACTGAAATTCCATATTTCTGTAAGGAATCTCTTCTGGTTTTTCATTATATTTAGATGTTTCCTGAAGGTCAGCCTGAACCCCTTTGTTCCAGTTCCACTTTATTCCTTACTCATCCTATTGAGAGCGAACAGAGGCTATTGCACTACCTCATGCAAATATTTTTGCATGGCTTTAATTATTCCTCCCTCTCCAACCCCCCTTTTCTTGACTGAGCAACCCCGTCTTACTCAGTCTTCCTTCAGATGCCATGTTTTCTAGACTGCTCATCAATCCTGCTGCTTACTCTGTTGCATAAAACAGACAGATGATTGTCCTCAATCCACAAACTGAAATTCATTTAAATCTAAGTGGATAATTGAAGCTTGTTGGATCAATATCAGGCAGTGATCTAATATATTGACTAGAGATCTCCATCTGAGTAGCAATGGGTTAGTCATCGATATGTGCATAATTGACAGGGCATCTGTGGCCATATTCAACGTGGGCTTACAACATCCACATCCAGGTCATCTACAAACATAATCTGGGCTCCCTCTGAGTCTGCAAGCACTTGCCCAACGATGGGGGACGAACTTAAACCTGACAAATCCCCACAATTCTCCATGGCTTGAACTAGAGACCCAGTCGTGGAGCAATTACACACTCATGTCATCCATCATGGGAGACTGTCACAGGAGAATGAGCCATAAAAGTTGTGGATTCTCCCATGTTTTATATAGGGCTCAGCCTTTAAAAGCTTTTTTTGCCCCTCCATGCAGCCCCTCCAACGGCTTTTGCCAAAGATGATCCAGGTAATCTGAATTACCTCCTCTCTGCCTGACATCTACAAAGAGAGCCTGAGGTTAAGCAGGGTGGGATTAATCTGGGTACCGGTGAGTGCCGTGGGATTTGGGCATGCTTTCGTACCCAATGAAAATCTCCCCCAAAAGTCCCTGCTACTTCCATCCTTAGTCCAGGCTGAGTTAAGTTAATTAAGCACCTTTCCAGAAAAGTTGTGTTGCATGCCTAAAACATTGAATCCAGGAGCTCACAAGCCACAGGGTATCTTCTGCCACCTTAAGTAGATGGTGAGACATGGGAATCTGAACACGGCCCAAATAGCCTGAGATATATCTTATACCGTGACGTGGATTTAAAAGAAGAAGAAGAAGAAAAGATATTAGCACACAAAATATTAAGTCATTCATATTTTCTGCAATTAATTTATCTGTCATCAATAGACTCATAAACTATTTGACTCTATGACAGCTTGGAAAGAGAAGATGCCAACTTTTCCTGCAGGTGTGCATCTGGTTGGGAAGACATCAGCAATTGTACGTGCAGGGAGGGAGGATGATAGGAGGGAGACAGAGGGGTTGTGAAATAAGATGGGAATGAAAGGGTTGGCAAAAATGCTGGCTAGCTGCATTTGTCCTCCTTAGAGGTGGTAAGAAAGGTTTGAGAAGCCCTGGCTTCAAGCAGCATTCCCAAAAATAGGTTGAGGGCCCCTTACTGCACAGTTTTATTGATCTGGCTTCAGGCAATGAACCCGTAAAAAGAGCCCAGGGCACTGTAGAAATGGTTCAGCACATCTCCTATATTCAGTGCGATACTTAAAATACGTATTCAGGGCCAGATATCAGGTGCTTACATGCCGGTGTGATCGTAAATCCTCCTGATTTCACTAGGATGCAGTTTCCTTTATGTTTTTTTGCATATTTGCTCTTCAGAGCTTCTCCCTTGGCACTCGGGTGGGTACCTCCACGCTGAGCCTGTTTAATGACCATGAACTACAAGGCTTTGGGGCTTGGGAGATTTGGAAAACGATCCGAGTGAAGACAGATCTGATGGGTCCTGGTAAAGGTCAAGCAGGGGTGGGCAAGAAGAGTGTTATAAAAACAAGACAGAGTTACGAGTGAACCCCCTGTCTCCTACCAGGATGGAAATGTATGAAATAATCCCAGGATATCAGTTGTTTTAGCAGATCTCAGGGGTCTTCTGTGAGCCAGGACGGTGTGGCTTGGAGGGGATGGGAGATGCTTGACTGGGGAAGAGATGCGAGTGTGGCCGATGGGCCTTGGTGTTTCCAAGTACCTTCAGGTGAAACCCTTCTGTGGCAGCACCTAATAAAATGTGTCAGCCACAGCCTGTGTCAGCTCTACGGCTAGGAAAAGCTGAACTGTGGAGCTGAGAAAACCTGGTAGGCAGCTAGTTGTGTCCCTGTCCTGGGTGAAAACTGCCCAGTGAGGTGATGGAGAAGACCTCTGGGGAGCCAGGGGTTGGAAGGGGAACCCCAGTTTGCAGGGATACAGCTTCTTTCCCCACCTCTGTGCCTGCACTTGCTGCGAGTTTGTGTTTTCCAGATTTCAGTAAGCTGAAAGTACTCGGAAAGGTAATTAAGTGGCTCTGAACCACTTTGTGGGATCTCTTGGGGCAAATGTTTCTCGACCTCCTTTTTTCCTTCAGCTGGAGTTAATTAATTCATTTTAATAATCAGAAAGGTTCTGGTTCCCACACTGGGTTCATAGAGGTCCCTCATCCCTAGTAGGCAAATTGTGGGGTTGCGGCAATTTTTCCTGTCTGGTTATTTTGGCAGCACAAAGTTCCAAATAAGCACCTGCTGATTTGTAGTTTTTTAATGAAACCCGGCTGAAGCCGTTGCCCAAGAGATTGAGATGGTTTTGCATTCAAATAGTAAAAAGCTCTCCTCCGCTCACTTCTGTGCAAAAAGGGGAAAAGCAAAGCCATTACAACCACAGGGAAAAATAACCCATGTGGAAATGTGGAAAAGTCCTGATTTGAAAGCTCTGTCAAGAAGAAAAGCAGCTAATGAGTCTCAAGGGCTAAGGAAAAACTAGTAGCGAGTGAAGACCTGGCTACCTTTTTGCCTGCTTTTTGGCAGAAAATGAAGGGGGAAGGTAAAAGCAAGGGACACTACTGTGGTTTGGGTAGCAGAATGGGAAGGCAGGAAAAATCTGCAGTGAGAAACAAAGAAATTAAGATTTGGGCTTGTTAAATAATGAGGGTGCTTAATTTCTACTGAAGCCCAAGCGAAGCTGAGGATGCGTGGTGGGTTGACCCCGGCTGGACGCCAGGTGCCCACCAAAGCTGCTCTGTCACTCCCCCTCCTCAGCTGGACGGGGGTGAGAAAATACAATGAAAGGCTCGTG
>NW_008794599.1:620551-627238 GCF_000699145.1 Aptenodytes forsteri | reverse complement strand
CATGGGCTGCAGGGGGACAGCCTGCCTCACCATGGTCTTCACCATGGGCTGCAGGGGAATCTCTGCTCCGGCACTTGGAGCACCTCCTCCCCCTCCTTCTTCACTGACCTTGGTGCCTGCAGAGCTGTTCCTCTCACATATTCTCACTCCTCTCTCTGGCTGCAATTGCACAGGTTTTTTTTTCCTCCCTTCTTAAATACGTTATCCCAGAGGCGCTACCACAGTCGCTGGTGGGCTCGGCCTTGGCCAGCGGTGGGTCCCTCTTGGAGCCAGTTGGCATTGGGTCTATCGGACATATGGAGCCAGTTGGCATTGGGTCTATCGGACTTAGGGGGAAGCTTCTAGTAGCTTCTCACTAAAGCCAACCCCGTAGCCCCCCGGCTACCAAAACCTTGCCACGCAAATCCAATACAGGATGCTTTAAAACGAAGCCTTTAAAGTATATCAGTCTGCCCAAAGAGCTGGCTCTACCGTGCGGGTATATATGTTTTATACATTGCAGACTTGTTGGGCCCCCCCCGCTGCGCTTGAGTCCCAGCTTTGTCTCTGCTTCTTACCAGGTGCGATGTCATCCCAGCTCCTGTTGCAGCACACAGAGACATCTAATGGCCCTGTAATATACTGCAGACGATGATATTGCAATGCACGACATCATGCCAGCGTGCCTGAGCGGTGACCTGGAGCAGCCACCTTTGCAGAGGAGCTCCAGCGATTGCACCCTATGGCCGGCGCGTCCTGGGAACCGCAGCCTGGCAATGCAAACAAGGTGTGCGCCTCCGTGCCAGCCGTAGTGATAGGATCCATCACTGATAACGTGTTTGTCACCGATCTACCCGCCTCGAAACTCAAGAGACAAACAGGTCCTGGGTTGCAGAGGCTCCAGGTCAAAGCCCTGGTAGATGTTGAATCTTCACTGGGATTTTAATGCTTGTCTAAACCCAGCTCGTGCAATGGGTGGTAGGTTAGAGGGGAGACATAGCGATGCCCGTGGTGGATCTGGAGGTGAATACTCGATGCGGTGGGCAAAACCCGGGTGGGATGTGCAAGTGTTTCCTATTGACCGCAGAAATCTGCAGCAAACTGCTGCTTCATTCAGCCCGCTCAGCTCCAGCGGCGCATCCCACCCCCGAAAAGGAATTAAATAAAAACGGCGGGAAAGGGGAAAAGTGAAGAACCAACACAAGGAATTTTGCTCCACAAATAGGGAAACATCTCGAACGTGCCACTGGCGTGTTGCTGCAGACAGCTTAAGCCGAGAGAAAATTCTTTGGCAGTGACATCAATTCAGCAGTAAGTAATGCATTTTCTAGGGCTGAGATTCAATTTAAGGTCTCTCCAGTGAGTGGAATGATTAAATGGTACTTAAAAACTACTTAAAAACAAAACAAAACAAAACAAGACAAAACAAAACAAAACAAAACAAAACAAAACAAAACAAGACAAAACAAAACAAAACAAGACAAAACAAAACAAAACAAGACAAAACAAAACAAAACAAAACAAGACAAAACAAAACAAAACAAAACAAGACAAAACAAAACAAAACAAGACAAAACAAAACAAAACAAGACAAAACAAAACAAAACAAAACAAGACAAAACAAAACAAAACAAGACAAAACAAAACAAAACAAAACAAAACAAGACAAAACAAAACAAAACAAAACAAAACAAAACAAAACAAGACAAAACAAAACAAAACAAAACAAAACAAGACAAAACAAAACAAAACAAGACAAAACAAAACAAAACAAGACAAAACAAAACAAAACAAGACAAAACAAAACAAAACAAGACAAAACAAAACAAAACAAGACAAAACAAAACAAAACAAAACAAAACAAAACAAAACAAGACAAAACAAAACAAAACAAAACAAAAACCCCAACAAATGAGACTCCTTTTGTTAAGCTCTCGTCAGCCCATAATTTAAAAGGGTTTTTTTTCCCCCCTTTTTTCCACTTGAACTGTGGTTTATGTACTGAAGTCTGCTAGAACTGCCTTGAACTCAGCTTTCTCTAGAAATCGCCCCCCCCATCCACCAAATCTAGAAGTTGACAATAATGTTTTTAGATGCTGAGTGACTCATCCAAGGCTTTGAGGATCTTCATCCCCTCTACACTCACCCCTTCTACCTAAAAGCTGGGACCCAGCAGAAACCACAGAGTCACTGAACGCCAGGGAAGGAGAGCAAGAAAAGGACAATTTTGAGCTGTGCATCCTTGAGAAATATGGCACAGAACAATCTTCCCCACCCCCCCACCCCTAGTAAATTGTGCAGCTTTCAGCAGTCAGTGGTTTATAACCTCCCTAAACCGAAACCTGCTCCCAGACCACTGGGTTTAATAACCCCCAGCAAATCTATCCTCCAGAAATTTTCACATTTTTTCCCTCTACAATAAAAAAAAAATTAGAAATCGGCATAATTTTACAGGGAGCTCTCACTGCCTACGAATTTAAAACTAGCCTGGATAATGCTCTGGTGAAAAGGCAGTAAAGAATAGTTTCGTACCGGCAAGGGAAGGGCTTAAAAGTTTATTTTCTCGCTGAGTGACTGGAGTTAGGCAAAACCCATCCCCAAAGGTTTCATTGCTGGTGATGCAGCTGTAGGGATTGCCAAACACATACTCAACGGAGGACTAGTTTTCTAAAAATAGTGATTAGATCGTTAACTCTGTCTCTCTCTTGATCCAAATTAAGTCTGAGGACAGATCTGGAGCTGGTGTGGAGGGAAGGGGGGTGCCACTGAGCTTAGCGCTTTCCACCAGCTCTGTCCTCTCATCTCCTGCAGACCAGGGCTAGCAGGAAACCTGCGGTGACCAGTGTGATGTTGCCAGCAGATCTCCATCTTTAAATACGGTGTGGTTTAGGCCAAGGCACTGTTTCATGCCGGTGGAAAATGGGGAGAACCTCAAACTTGGGCTGTTTTGGGGTGAATATGTATACATGATTTTGGCACTGGGTTTGCGGGGTCTGCTGTGCCGGGCCACGTGGGTGACCAGAGTCTGCCTCTGGCTGGAAAAAGGTGTTTTTTCTCATGTGGCTGTTTGAAAATGAGATGTTTAATCAAAGCTGGTTGTCTTGACTTTGCAGTGAAGGGAGAGAGAGGGAGGTCAAGCTAGCAGCTCGTCCTAGCTCTTATAGACACGTCTCCCTGGCCAGGGTGAGCTCACCCCTGGTGATGCTCACTGGGCTTCACTCCTCTGTGTGTGTCTGCAGGTGGACTGAAATGGTTTTGAGGTGGTCTGCAGGTGGATTGAGAGGGGGTACAGCGGGTGCTGGAGGCTCTCCCTGAGCATCTCCAACTCCACAGTGCCACCTCTGTGCCACTTGACTTTTGAGAGATGTGAGCCCTGGCTGCTGAAGGCTCCTGACCTTGCAAACACCACCAGAAAAAGCTGTAATCTCTCCAAGCGAGGGACAATGGTTTTGCAGGAAGGTTTTAGGAGGGACTGGTTCAGAGGTGGTGCAGCATCTGTCTTTGGGGAGGGGAGGTGCGGGGCACAGCCGGGATGATCTCTCCCAGACATGATCCTTCAGGTCGAGGTTGGAGCACTGCGTGGGACAAGACGTAGAAGCAGTTTCCATAGCTGAGCTGCAACCCACTCCCTGAGGCGCCTTATCTTCATCTCTAATTGTATCTATTCACATGCAATCAAAAGCCAAGGGGTTTGGGATTAGATCTGCTTCCACGTTACCCCGGGGCAGAACAGCAGCTGGGTGTAGAGTGTTTGTTTTGGGTGTTTGTGCCATGGCAAAGGAAGAGGCTGCAATGTAAAGTGGCTGCAAGGTAAAGCACATCCCAGCTTCACGTTGTGGCTCAGCTTTGCTTGACAAGTCATCTCTCTTGCTTCCTTGCCTTGCTGGTCACTGCTATGAACATAAAACCCAACAAATGGAAACACTGGGGAAAAAAGTGACAATAATACTGCCAGGATTAGATCAAAATAAAATAGGAAAACCCCATTTAGAAATCAACTGCCACTAAATAATTCACCTCTCTCCCATGGACCCTATTTTCCTGCCTTGTGCTTCAACAACTAAAACTTTTTGGTTTGTGGAGTAGTTTGGAAAAAAAAAAGGGTGGGGGGAGAAAAAGTTGCTGAAAAAGTAAGTCAAAGGCTCCAACATGTGTTCTTGGCTGGTTGAATTCAAGATGAGGGTTTTAGGCTTCCCGTGGGAGCTCCTTTTCACAGCTCTCCCCTAATCCTCTGGAAATCGCCTGTTCCCTACAGCTGTTGGTTCGCCAGATAAACTATTTGTTCAATTATTCTTGGCCGAGATGGTGCAGGCTGCCTCAAAGGCTGCCGGCTCCATCCCCCGGCCCACTTCAATCACCTTCGGAGGAGCCCCAGCCTGTTTGAAGCCCACCATCCTCCTCGCAAGACCGTCTCCGCTCCCGCCCCCGCGTCCTTTTTTATCTCGCCATGACATCCCCGAGCGCAGCCAACGATGCTCCCGTGCGGCTGCAGGGGCGGGCTGGGAGGGTGGCTCCGGTGTCGGAGCGCCTGAGCGAGAAAATAATTACAAATGAAAGAGAGATTAGCAGAAGCTGTTGCGACAAATGCTCCTGAAATGGATTCGGAGCACCGGGCGGTCCCTTCTTTTTTCGCGTGATGTGTGTCGGGGAGCCCGGGCGTTCCCTTCTAACGGGAGAAGTCAGCTGCAGCTGCCGTCCCTATGGCAATGCGGAGAAACATGCGTCCCACTGGGACCCCGGCATGAAAGCCCAAGAACCGACAAGCCGCGGCTCGGGGGGACGAGATGACGGACCGGGGCAGCTTCGCGTCATACAAATGGACCGGTAATTAACACAATTTTTTTTTTTTTCTTCCCATTTGTCTGCCCCCTCCGCCTCCGCCCCCCAGGCTCGGCTTTTGCAGAAGCGTTCAAACCCATCTAATAAATTGCTTGCAGCTGCTGAAAGACGGCTCTTGCCTGGCGCTGGGAATTGCTCTGGGTTCACCTTGCGAGGGGTCCGAGCCTTCGGCCTCTCCGAGGCGGGCATGCAATTCCTAAATGGTTTGTCCTTATTTCAGGTAAAGCCCCGTTTCCGTTTGCCAAACCTCCCCCCATTTAACCAAAAGGTCAGGATAACACATCGTGGTTATCTGGATATGTCTGTTGTACAGGACATGAGGGAAAACCCTTGACAGTCTTT
Source organism: Aptenodytes forsteri (assembly GCF_000699145.1). Taxonomy (NCBI): domain Eukaryota; kingdom Metazoa; phylum Chordata; class Aves; order Sphenisciformes; family Spheniscidae; genus Aptenodytes; species Aptenodytes forsteri. The sequence continues at coordinate 622,078 of NW_008794599.1, read as the reverse complement.
ACATGAGACCTTAAATAGTTGGTTGTTCATGGAAGGAGGAGAGATGGCTTTTGGGAAGTCGTTCCTACTGGGTGCAAGGCTGAAAACATCCCGCACATCTGCCCGTGCATGGCTTGGCCCAGCCGCGTAGGTACATCTGATGGAGCCGACGTGTGAGATGGATGGGTGTCTGCACCGCAAGAGAGGGGGCGATGAGATACCACTTTCCTTAATCACGCTTTCCTTAATTCATGTGGTGGTGGAAGAGCTAACTCAGTCCTCATGTGTAACCCCTGCATCGTGCAGGCATGAGGTGAGCGATGAATGAGAGCTGTGAAAAGTGGCAATGCCCAATTGATCAGCATGCTAATTATGGGGTTTTTTTCCCCAAAAAAAATCAAAGTTCAGGGCTAACTAGTGCCCAGTATTTCTGGGAAAGGGAGGGGAGGGTTATTTGGAGGAACAAGAAGCATACGGACAAGAGGGTCTATTATTTATTAGGCTGTTCATCTCCTGGGGTTGTTGACTCAGGGGGGTAAATTCACCCCGATGGCCAAGGCAGCAGGACCGCGTAGGGGACAGGAAGGTCACCGGGATTGATACGCAATCCTTGGAAATCTAAATGCGGGAAGCGTGCAGGCAGCGTGCTTTAGTGGCTTGCGGAGAAATGATGCAAAATAAAGCAGAAGGCCTGGAAGAGTCACCCCAGCTGAGCATCCGCTTTTCACCAGGCTCAGCAATAGGTGACCATCAGGAGGGAGGGCAATCCTGCTCGCTTGCAGGCAGAGCAAGAGTACAAGCAAAAGGCCAAGATGAAGACAGCATCCCTGTCTTCTCCTGGCCATCCAGCCTCACGCTAACCAAAGGGAATGACTGGCTGGGTTTTGCTTAGGGCTGACAAGCACCGATAATGCTTTAATCACCAGCTCTTACAATATAGGCAGCATAAAAAGTATTGTCTTTTGGCCTGGAGCTACAGGGAAGCCCTGCTTTGATGACCAAGGCATGGTCAAAGCTTGGTAGTCCCGTGGGATTAGAAGATGTGTTTCCTTTTTCCTCCAGATTCCGAGTTTTGCCCTGGCGAGAGGAGGTACCGGCTGCGTCGCTGTCAGAAATGGAGAAAAGCTATGGTGAGATGCGCTTCCCTTCGGGCTCGTGTCTCTGCGCCTCCTTTCTGGGGCTTGCAGCACCTGAGCAGAGGCACTGCAGTATCCCTCTGCTCTGTTTTTTTTCCCCAATTTCTAAAGTCAAATGGGATGTGCAACCTCGCCACGTCTGCATCCCTCTCCCAACCTCCCCTCTTATCCTCCCCACCCTTCACCCGTCCTCCCTCCATCACCCCCAGGTCCCTTCCAGCTGCTCCCCGCATCTCCCGAGCCCCAGCAATTGCTCTTGAAACAACACGTCAAAACACTATTAGCTCGTCCCCGGCCAGCCTGGCTCCCTTCCCCGGCCGAAACGGCGAGGACAGGCTGGCGCTGAGGCATCCCGCCTGGTACTTTGAAGCGCCCGCCCGCGCCCGCCGGGGCGCGCCGGGCCGGGCCCCAA
>NW_008794599.1:598459-620381 GCF_000699145.1 Aptenodytes forsteri | reverse complement strand
GAGGGTTTCACCCTAATTAGCAGCCCCCTCGTTTCTCAGAGGGGTGGCTAAGGGTGCTGGAATACTCGTGTATGCACGCAAAAGTCGCAGCACCAAAGAGATCGGCGGCCGAAAACAGGCACTTTGCTGCGATCCTTATTTTTTTTAAGGATGGTTTGAACTCCTCCGCATTTGTTTTCGGGCTCGCCAAAAGGCAATGCTACCTCCTCGCTGGAGAAGCGATGCCACCCGGTGGGTTGGGACAGCGGGTGGAGGTGGAAACCGCCCCGGGTAATGCCTCGCCTTGTGCCTCAGTTTCCCCATTGGTAAAACAGGGATGCGATGTTGGGCACAGCCCTAGAGAATGAGGGGAAGGGACCAGGTTAGAGCTGGTCTTCCTAAAGACGGTGCCACAGCCCGGCTGCAGCAAAGTGCCCTTAACAGAGGGAGGGCTGTGACAAAGCGACACAAGGAGCTTCTTGCCGGCAGCGTGGGTCCAACTCACAGCTGGGCTCCGCGAGTGGAAAGCCAACCCCGAAATGGGGATGCAGCCCCCGGTCCCCCAAGGCCTGCAACCTCGCACCCCTGAGCATCCCTTGGTGGCGGCGCGGGAGCCTTTCCGCGAGCCCCCAGCACCACCTAGTGTTCCCAAATTTTCCTGGCGTTCATTTCTGCATACTCGAGACACGCCTGGCCACGCCGTGTGATGGCTGGTCCCCAGGGCAGCAGCAGAATCCTGCAACCCTTGTCCCTGCATCCGCAAGGACACCCGTCCCCCCGTCCTCCCCCCCCAAGTTACTGCCTCTCTTTTCCCATTTAACAACACAAATCCCTCGTGCAAGCTCTCAGGTGTGAAGGCTGCTCCCCAAAAACCCAGCACCCCCTTCCCACAGCCCTCCCACAGCATCCTCCTTCGTGGGCATGGATTTACAGGGCAGGCTGGAATGCTTCGCCGTCCAAGGTCGCTTCTGCAGAGCTTGGGGAGATACTGGTTTGTAGCTCATCAGGGCTGTATTTCTATTGCTAAAGGTCAATAAATATCAGGGTTTGCGTTTGCTCTTGTCCCCGGTTTGGTTTTTGATGAAATGCAACTGTTAAGATTGATCGGGATGCTGAATATTAGCAGAAATTATAAATGTTTGCTCAGGAAAGAGAGTTGGAGCTGGTGTGCTGGGGAGGAGGGTGACAGCAGGCAGAAATTATAACGGATGACAAATATGGGGAAGAAGAAAAAGTAAATATCAGTATTTACAACGACACTTCCCAAACCTAATTTCAAAAGTGAAGAGTTTAGTGTTAATGTGTCGAGACGACGAACTGATTTTCCCTCTCTCTTTTCAGATGCCGTCTGAAAAGATGCCGTCTCTTTTCAGACGGCATCTCCTTGCCCGTCCCTCGCAGCTTCGTGTCCCCAGTAACCTCACCATCAGTCAGAGGCATTTCTTCCAGCTCCAGGCGCTGAAGATCAACGAATCCCCAGGTAAATGCCACTTGTTTTACTAGGTGACAGGGGTACGAACAGCAAGGGCGAGCCCAGCCGCGGAGCTGGGGAGGTGACATTCCTCCCTCTGCCACCGAGATGTGCCCTTGCTCCGTCGGAAATGGGCGTTGAAGGGGGGGGGGGGGGGGGGGAGGAAAACCAAAAATCAAACCTCTGGAAAGTTGGGGGCTTTTTTTGCTGTGCCCTTCCTCTGCCTGCACCAGCTCCCTTTAAAAGGGCCTGGGGAAAAATGGCAATTTATTTAGCCGAGAAGCGCTGCAGTTGTGCAAAGAACGATCGTTGCAGAAATAAAAAGGGGCAGCTCCCAGGATTTGAAGATTTAATTTTGCCTGGCTCCCAGGGGGCAAATATTAATGGCACAGCCCTGAGGCACCTGCGGGCAGGGCAGGGCAGGGCAGGGGCTGCCTGTACATCTCCTGGCCGGGTCGTGCGGGTGTCACCCCCTCTCCGATGCGGGGACGGAGGTGGTTTCATCGAGCATTTCGTTGCCTGCCTGCTTTTTTTTGCTCCGCATCAGCTGTGAGTTATTTTTTTGCCCTGCTTGCCCCTGTTAAAATTTCCCACGGAGTTTTGCCCACTTTGTGCTCCCTTTTGGGTGCAATTGCTTTAACCTTTAGCCTTCACCACCTCTCTCTGTATCTCCCTTTCTGTTGCCTTTCACCGTTTTCTTGCTCTCCGCCTTCGCTTTCTCTTACATTTCTTTTATCTGGCTACACAATTTTCTTTTTAATGATCTTCTGTCCCTTATTAATGCTTTTGCCTTTTCCAAGCACGCTGCAGTGCTGGCATCCAGCTGGGACCGATGCAGTTTGAATCACATCGTGGCTGAGCTCTCCCTGCTTTTATTTAATTCCAGTCCCCTCTCGCCTGTTTTTACCCAGCTGGGGTCTCAGATCTGTTCACGGGGCGGGGGCAGTAATAGAAACCTTTGGGGTTTTTTTCTTTGCTTGTGTCTGCTTTCTTTGCCAAGCTCTGCCCCAAAGCAATCCCTTTTCGGTCCGGCTGTGCACGGATGCTCTTTGCTCTCTGCAGCTGCAGATGTGCCGTATCGGATTTATTCCTCTTCTCCTTTTGCCATCTGGCAAACTCCTTCCTAGACGTCTTTGCGAGGGAACAGGGTGTTTGCAAGAATTAGGTCACGTTTTGAGCAGAGTTCAACGAGTCCCTCGCCATCTCCTTTGCCAATTCCCAGTTTGTGCCTCCCCGGGGCTCTTTTCACTCCCCATCGCACCCTGCGTGGGGACTAAAGCTGCCCACGGCGAGGAGTGAGTTGTTTGGAGGCAGCCGCAGGTCTGTGCCCCTTCCCCTGTCGCAAGGTACTTCAGCATCACCGCAAATCTGGGGTGCATGCGATGGGTAAGTGCTCAGCTGGCAAGCACCACCGAGATGCGAGGATGCTTTGAAGCATTCCCGGGTACAAGGAAGCCTGGCAGCTCTCCAGCTTGCTTTCCAATTTTCCTGCATCCTAAAATTGCAGGCAACCCGTGCAGCTCATCTCTCCGGATGCGTGTCTACACGGCAGATGACTCTTTCACCCGTCCCCTCTGCCAGCACACGAAAACGAGGGAACTAATTTCCTGGCTCTGACACTCCATCATAGAATCATAGAATCATTGAGGTTGGAAAAGACCTCTAAGATCATCGAGTCCAACTGTTGACCCAACACCACCATGCCCACTAAACCATGTCCCTAAGTGCCTCATCTACTCGTCTTTTAAATACCTCCAGGGATGGGGACTCTACCACTTCCCTGGGCAGCCTGTTCCAATGTTTAACCACTCTTTCAGTAAAGACATTTTTCCTTACATCCAATCTAAACCTCCCCTGGCACAACTTGAGGCCGTTTCCTCTCGTCCTATCGCTTGTTACTTGGGAGAAGAGACTGACCCCCACCTCGCTACAACCTCCTTTCAGGGAGTTGTAGAGAGCGATGAGGTCTCCCCTCAGCCTCCTTTTCTCCAGGCTGAACACCCCCAGCTCCCTCAGCCGCTCCTCATAAGACTTGTTCTCCAAAATTTCTCCATCATTTCCCCCATTTCTCCGAGCAATTAATTCTGAGCTTGTCCCGAGCAAATCTACGCATCGCTCCCTCCTCTTCCCACTGCATGCTCCGGCCTGTATCTAACACTGCATCCTTGGAGATCGCGGGTTCCAAAGAGCATAATATCTTCCCAGAGGGCATCCTGAGATGTTTCTGAGAGCAGCAAACTCCTGCTTTCCTGGTCACTCCCTGCAGATTTGCGTGTCAGTGTAAAGAGACCGGCGGGCTGCTGTTTGCTGTCGGAGGTCCTGTGGATATGTTCAGGGGCTGCAGTTCTGCGTGGGATAGGCAGGGAGAAAATCGACATCAGGAGGTGGAAAATTAGAGATGAGCAGGACACGAACGGTTTCCCGACGCCTCAAAAATACCTAGAATAGGAATTGTGAATTTTTTTCCGGGTCTGATTTCCTATGAAGGCAACAAGCTTTGGAAAAGCTGCTACTCAGGACTTGAGCCCTGGCTTTTTTTTTGGCTGGGTGAGCGGTGCAACGTGGTGGCCAGGACTCCCGCCTCCGGTGGTAGCTCAGTGCCCGCGGCTGGGGAGAGGCCAAACTCTGGACGTAGGTTAGATGAATTACAGTCTTTACATGTGATTTCAAGGCCGTTTAAGGAACTATGAGGGTTTCAAGGAGTGGCTGAGCCCCAGTGAAAATATAGTTATAAATTAGCGATGACTCTTTTTTTTTTTTTGATGTGTTTTATTGGGAAATGGTTACTCTGGATCACGTGGAAATGCGAAGTTTTGCTGAGGTCGGATTCTGTTTAACCTCCGGCTCAGAGATGGTCTTTACTACAATAAATAGACATGGAGAGGTTATTTGTTTCCTTATAGTAAGATCCACCCCCCACACACACCCCGTGGTTTCGTTCTGCAAATATTTGACGGTGCAAATTTCCTGGTAGCCAAGACAGACCAACACGACGCAGCAGAGCGTTCGGTAGGGGCAAATTTCCATTTCAGAGTCAGGTTTAGCTAAAGGTTTAGTTTTTAGCCAAACGCAGCCTTTCAGGATGAGAGGGGCGGTGGGATTTCTGTACCAGGGCCAGCAACTTCATCGCTAATGGCCAAGATTTTTGCCTGGCATTTTTGGCGTCTCATTTGCATTTTTGGACACCCCCTGGTTTTTCTCATGAGCTTGCACAGAGAGGCAGCAACTCCCCAGCTAAATAATTCTTCATGTTTCCAGGCCCTCCATCTCACCACTTGTTTTCCTCCCATTTATTTCTCAACCTCAGTTTCGGGTGTAGGGTTTTTTGGGGGTAAAGCCTCCCATGTGCCTGCAGCACCCCAAATTTTTCTCATTTATTCCAGGGCTTGCGGGACACGCGTTAAAATGGCAGCAGGCTCCTAGGACATTCGTGAAACAATTTAATGGAGGAGCTGCCTAACTAGAGAAAAGAAATGCCTGCAGCTTGGCTTTTGCCTCTGGAAAATTTGAATCGCCCCACCTGAAAAAACACGCACGGTTTGGGCATCCAACCCCACCGCCGATAAAATCAGCGGCGAGAGGATGCCTGCGGGATGCTCCCTCCCTTCCAGCAGCGCCCACCTCTCCGAGCGGTGAGAAAGGATGAATTAATGGATAATTATTTTTACAAGAAGTCACCTGTTTAAACAACATCGCGAGACAGGGGTGAGGGAACAGATTTGGTTTTAATAAATCAAAATAATAATAATAAAGACAGGGCATTGCCAGACAGCGCTTCTAACCATGAAGTCATTTATGAAACAGAGTGGATATATTTAAAACATTAAAATTCGGCTTTCTTACTACAAATTCCCTGCAGCAAGTATATTTGCTCTCAGTGGTGTAAGTACCTGCGCTGCTCCGTAAAAGTGAGTTAAACCCAGGGCTATTGCACAGGAGGCTCTGTCAGTGCTTCTCTTACAAATAGCGATAATAACACTTACCTCTCTCCCAAGGGCGTCGTGGGGGTTAATTATTTAACATTTGTAAAGCACTTGCAAGGCTGGAGACGAAAGTGGAAAGTATTATTAAGAATAAACTACATTTTATAGGAGGCCTGGTCAGAAAATTGCATTCGGAGTTGAAATATGGGTTATGAGCGGGGGTCCCTGGAGGAGCATCCATCATGACCTGGGAAGCACAGAAAATGAAGTGCTTCAAAGAAATTAATCCGTTCTGCAGTATTTCATGGCCGGGGCTGCACTGAGGGGTGCGAGGACCTGGGGTAGGGGGTAATGCCCCAGGCACCCCCCCCCCCCACGAGGTGGGTGATGGGGGCGTCCGATAGAAAGAAATTTAATCATTGCAATGAAACGTGAGCAAATAAAGATTTGGGGGAAAAACCTCGAGACAGCCAGTTTTTTCAAGTCAGGAAGTCGCAGATGAGTTTTGGGGGAGAAAACTGCAACTTAAAGCACCTGGTGTGCCCAGGGGTGGGGGTTTTTTTACGTGTCCCCGGGTCATCTCTCCCCTCCGGCCGGGGTTTGGGGGAGGCTGGGAGCACCTGGGGCTGGCAGGGAGGAGGCAGGTGCTGCAGGCAGGGGAGGAGCATGGCTCACCTGGGCGCAGGTGCGGCAGCGGGATCACCGGGGCAGGTAAGGCTCCGCTGGCTGGGGCTGGCATGAGGAGGATGAGATGAGGAGGGGGCTTCGTGTAGGGGCTGGGGGCTGGCGTGAGGAGGGGGTTGGGAAGGGGAAGGGGCTGGGGAGGAGGGTGGAAAGTCACCCCGAGCCGTGGGACTCACCCCCCATAGCTGGGAGGGGAAGGGACCCCGCCTGACCACCCTTTGGGTGGGTAGGGATGGGGGGGGACCCCTAAACTTGGCATCCGAGCCAGCTCCGTAGGGAGGGAGGAGAGGGGTCAGGGTGGGCGAGCTCAGACCCGCTCCCCTTGGGAAAGCAAAGTGGCGGGGACACAGGGGGTGTGGGCTCTGCCCTCCTCGACCCACCGGGGTGTCCCACCACCCCGGGGTCCCAGTGGGACGGGGCAGAGGAGGGTTTGCTGCTGCCCCTGCCAGGCTGGGCTGCGGCAGTGGGACCTGACGGGGCAGCCCGGCAAACGGGCAGCAACATTTTCCAAGGAGGAAGTTGAAAAATAAACCCAACCTGTGGGGCCTGAAAACGGGCAGAGGCGAGAGCAGGGCAGCCTGCGGGCAAGAGATCCCCCCCAAAAAAAAACCCCAAGCCCCTTGCTGGGCTGCCTGCAGGAAGCTTTCGCCGGCTCCCTGCTCCGCTCCCAGCCAAATTAAATGCAAAAGCTCTGCCTAACAGCTAGACCGAAATCGCTGCTGCGTGCACTGAACCAGAAACTCTCTCTCCCCCCACCTCCTCTCCCTGCAGAATTGCCCAGAAAAGTCTCTTTTAGTGCCCCAAAAATGTGCAGATTAGGAGGAAAAACAGAGTCCAGGGGACCGCCCTGCTCGAGGGACGGTGCCTCCCTTCGCAGGGAGCTGCAGGGGAAGGGTTTCTTCCTTCTTCCTACCAGCTTGTCGTTAAAAAACTAATAACATCTCGCTTTTGCAGCGCAGGGTGCAATCGCCGAGGCACAGGGCGCTTGCAGAGGTTTATGTGGGGCAGCCACAGCTGTCTAATAAACCGAGGGGCGGCCGCGGTACTCAACAGGCTTAGGTTTACGTGTTTAAGGTGAATAACTGGATATATCTGGGATATATTGCAATGGAAATGGTTTCTTTAGTAGCTTGTCTTGGACAGTTTTCCTTGAGGGATGTCGAAGGCAGCTGGGAGGAGCGCTTAGCCTGTGTCACATTGTGGGGCAATCGGGACAATATTGGGACAAGCAATTGTCTCGTCTTCGGAAAACACCGATTTTTGCGGCATTGCTGGTGGCGGTAATGCTGGTTTTGAGTCATTGTTTTGTGCCGGTACTTGTGAGGTAGTAGGGGTTGGTGGAGTCAGGGCTACTCCATCATCGCACATCGCGGAGCTGGAGAGGGAGTTGGGTGCACAGACCTTGGCTCGCCGCGTCCCATGGCAACCACGACCTTTAGAAAGCACTTTAATGTCTTAGGCATCACGCAGAGGGGAAGAAAAATGGCTTTTAAGACGGTAACGCGCATTTCCCAAAACAGATCATTTTTAAAGTCAGACCTTGTTGCCTTAAAACCACAAATAAACAAATGCAGGTCATGAAGAGAAGCAAAAGGATGATGAAGCGCCCGCTCCGAGCCCCTGTAATTAAGATGGCTTTGGCTAATCTGTTTCATTTCTCAGCTTTCTCTGCTGGGCTGTAACTCGGAGCTGCTTCTTGCTGCTTCCCTGGTGGCGGGGCTCAGCGCAGGGGTAGGGACGGAGACTCCAAAGCAGGGACTTATAAATCAGAAGGCAAAAAGAGGCAGCTTGAGGAAGAGCAGTAGCAGGCAGAGAGCAATATAACCTCTCCATCACCAGCTTTTCGGTCTCTCTCTCCCCCAGTGTTTCTTTTCAGGTAGGTCCATTGTGTCTGTTAAAGAGACCTCAGGTCCAGCATCCCGAATTTGAAGCTTTCATCCCAGTTTGAACTTCCACGTTGAATTTTCCCATCGCAGCGGGCCTTTGTTTTAGGATTAGCTCGGTCTATCTCGTGTGTCTATCCGCAGCCGCTGTACAAGCTCCTGCAGTACCTGATGGTCCTTCAGATATTCCCCAGCAATTGAGCCTAATAGGTTCCAATGATGATGATAATTTTTAACATAAGACTAAAACCCCTAAGGATCCTTCAGAGGCAGAAAAGTTGCTTTCCTGGTTTTGCAGATGCGGCTGGGCTCGCGAGTATTAGCAACAAATAACATGATTGCTCGGTGTCACCGTTAACACTCCCCGGTGCAGATGGAGGCAGGGATAGAAGAAAAACCGACGATAATGGGAAGAAATGGTTCAGAGTGGGGTTTTAATCTGACGTTAATGCATTAGGGATCCAGCTCCTGGGGGAGCTAATGGAAGTGCCGCTATGATTAGAAGTGCCTCTGCAGACAAATAAGACAGTACTGGTAATGGAGTGAGGCAGCGCAGGCAGGCAGTGGGCAACAGGAGAGCTTATATTTGTAGGAGATGCCTCTCCTGACATCTCTTGGGTGTCTCCTTTGCCATCTTTCTCTCTGCAGAGGCGCAGTTATCTCACTTCCATGTCTTCTCCTCCAGTCACCCCGTTGCTGGACCACTGCCTTCCCTCCCAGCCTTTTTTAATCACTGGTGGAGTATCGGGGCTGTGGGTTGGTTATGTTGTATTCAGAGGAAGACGTGACACACAGCGAGAGCATACGGGGTAGGAAATGGGCTGATGGAGGACGCGTTTTTGGCCGAAGCGCCTCAGCTGCTGTCAGTCTGTAGGTCTGGGTTTGATGCTCTCCTGCAGTCTCAGATTCAGCATGAGGAGACCCAAACCACCTCTAGAAGGCTGGAAATGGCTTCATTATTTCCAGATATGCACCTCAGCGTCATTCCCCAGCTCCACTGCCTTCCCTCCCAGCCTTTTTTAATCACTGGTGGAGTATCGGGGCTGTGGGTTGGTTATGTTGTATTCAGAGGAAGACGTGACGCACAGCGAGAGCATACGGGGTAGGAAATGGGCTGATGGAGGACGCGTTTTTGGCCGAAGCGCCTCAGCTGCTGTCAGTCTGTAGGTCTGGGTTTGATGCTCTCCTGCAGTATGTTGGGGCAGAGGGGGAAGGAGGGTGGGGCAGAAACAAGGTTGAGGCAAATCTCACTAGTAACAAGTGTAACCTTTCCCCTTTTTTTTTTTTTTCTTTCTTTTTGCAAGCCAAGACATTTCTCTTCTTCACTGAGTCAGCCTTTCCCCCGGGACCGTCCCTGTCACCCGCAGACGCTCCGAGAGCCAGGCGGCAGGTCCCACGGAGAGCAAACCAGCTCTGGTGTGTCTGAACTGCCTGATTTACGGAGCTCGAAGGGCAAAGTTAATTGCAGGGGTGATGGTTGCGACCTGTTTCCAATGGCGAACTTTAGACTGTAATTTCCAAGCTGGGGAAAATGGAAGTGATACCCTGACCGAGACATTATCGATGCACTAATAAAACCTTTAAAAAAAAAAAACTCGGTAAAGCAAATGAGACCTTTGGAAAACTCAAAGGGCCCAGGGTTTGGCTGAAAATAGATTATCTGTGGCTGCCAGGGTAGGGCAAGAGGAGGAGGCGAAAGCCTAGTCAGGCTCCTCGCCATCCTCCCTGCTGCTCCGGACGCTCCCCCGGGTGGTTGGGTGCATTAGCTATAAACCAAGAAGAAACCAGCTCCTTTGGGAGATGATAAGAGCAGATGAAACAGTAAATCATTAAGCCGGCGCAGTGCACGGCATTGTAATATACAGGGGGTAAAGGGCATTAATTACAAGCCAGCAGGGACATGGGTGCGTTATCGAACGCAGAGGTTAGACGACGAGGGAACAGGGCAAAGTCACGTTTTGCAGGCATGCCCTGTAATGGTGGTTGTTGTTACCAACCCCAACATCAGCTGGACCTTCGGCTTTTTCTTTTCCCCAACGTGGTTGATTGCAGGCAAAGTCTCGCTGCATTTGGAGCTGCAGGGATAAACGAGAGCTGTTTGCTCCAGGGTGTTCACAGTTGAAAACATAATTGTGGGGTTTTTTTTCCCCCTGTGCTCGCCTTTTGCATGTTTTCAGAGGAGGAAGAGAAGCAGGAGAAATAGTTTTGCTGGTCACGTGTCCCAGATAAGCCGCCCTGCTTCCTGCTGGCGAGCGATCGGGCGGGTACGGACGGCAGCAACCCCAAAACAGCCCCCGTTGCCCTGCCGAGCTCACCCCATCTCACTTAAGAGCTGTAAGGCGGACGTGCTGGCCAGCCAGGTTGCGCGTACTCCATTTAAACGACCTTTAATTTTCCCGGCTTTGATTGATCAGTGTATCCTTTAGGTCATCCCATTTTGACTGCATCGATCTCATGTGGGAAATCATCAGGTCCCATTAAATATCTGCCTTCAAAATGTAACTGCTGGAGCTAGGTCATGGAGTTATATATTTGACTATATGTTGCCGTGGTAGTGTTATAATTATGGCATTGATACGGCATGATATGGCTGCAGTACTTCTTGTCATGGTATTCCGGGATCGGTTTAGTTCTGCTTTCAGCCATTATCCCGACATTATACCATTGCATGTATCTGATGGGATTCTCTGCTCACCCAGAAAATACAGATTTTTCAGCCATCTCCCTGGCTCAGGCATGCTGCTCCCTTAATCACAGGGATACAGGTGGAAGCTCTGATTCCCCGGTTGTCTCTTTCAAAGGACTAAAGAGACTATTGTATTAACCCACTGGACTGTGCTAGCATTGCTGGTAAACGGCGTCCTGCTTTGATTTTGTGTTTAATTACCCAATGCACCCACTGTCAATAAATCTCTCTTTTTAAGTCATTAAATAAGGCAGAGCCTTGCAGTGCTGCCTGCAAAGCTGCTAGCCAATAGAGTAGAAAATAATATTTCCATGCACAGCTTTTCCACCCTCAGATTAAATCCCCTCCTAAATTTGTTTGCATGAGACCCACCATGATAGCTCATAGGTATTTGGCGAAGACAGGACTGTGGGACCAGCCTGGTGTGTAGGCTGCAAGGACGCCGGCCGTGTCCGCTGCTGCGTGTAGCTGCATGCACCTGGGAGGTGTTTGCAGGAGAAGGCAATGTTTGCTTACCTGGAGGTGTTGGATTAGCTGGTTTGGTTAAACCAGTTCAAATCGGGCAGGTCGGCTACAGGGCTTTAGCAGGTCTGATCTAACCCGGCAGATTTTCCTGCCCGGGGACAGCCGGCCCTGGGAGATGGTATCTGCACGCAGCCAAGCTCCACGGACATGGACTTCATGGGGCGAAACAAGGTGTCCCTGGGACAAACCGACCTGAAATCAGATATTAATAAAGCCAAAGCAACCGCTCTCCCCTCTCAAAGGCTGGCAGCAGCAAGCCATGTTCAACCTCACGCCCAAATTATCCTTTATGCAGAAGGCAGGCAACAGCAGAATAAGAGCATTTTTTGGTTTATATTTCCAGCGAGTGGGGACTGAAGCCCAAAATGCAGCTGGGGGAGGGGGTTTAAAGATAACCGGGTCGTGGGCGTCTGGGATGGGGAGGTCAGGTCCAGCGCCAAACTACGCAGCCCCTTGCTATGTGGATGGCCGGCATCCGTGCCACGAGAGAGCTGGTTTCTGCCCGGCGTTAAGCGCAGCTCGGCACGGAGAGGAGCGTGCCTAAACGGAGGAAGAAGTCCTGGGCGCCGGCAGCACAGCCTTTGCTATCAATTAAAAAAAATCCTAATTGTCCAGCCTGACACAAGCGACCTGTGATCGCGCCAAGACAAGCCCCGGAACATATGCTCAAGCCCACAGCAAAGAGCTAATCGTTTCTCCACCTAATTAAGCAAACCAGCAAATGGCAAACAGGAGCCGGCTGGGTTTTAATTGCTGTAATTCTCCCAGGAAACAGGTCCCCCGGCTCTCCTACTGGCCGTGCACGCGTGTGCTCCAGCACGAAGGGGCAGGGAGGCTGGAGCAGCTCGGCTGGGATCCCCGGGCTCTGCATGGAGCAAATCCTGGCTTAGTGATGCTCCGGAGAGAGAAGAAGGGGTGGGATGAGGCAGTGATGCAGGGAGTGAGTTGGTTTCTTTGCCCAGAACCAAAATGTTTTGTTTCCAGCAGCTTTTGGGGTATTTTTGAAGCTATATTTTCAACAAAATGCTTTGGCTTTGTGAAATAGATGTGAGGTGTGGGGTTTTTTTCCCCCTCCATGGGCTGAAAAAATTTCAGGAATTTAAAAAATTTTTGGACATAGCACACCACTTCAGTGGCTGTTCACAGAGCTAAAGAAACCCACTGATGTTTACCCCAAGACCTTGCTGTTTTCCCTGTGTATTTTCTCTCCTGCCTGGTCCCGAAAAGCCCGCCTTGCCCTGGTCTGCAGCGGATGCTCTCGCTCGTACCTGCAGAAGGGTAGGAAAAGCAGGAGCTACTGCTGGGAGGGATCCCGGGGGATGCAAAGTTCAGGCTGGGGTGTGTCAGAGATTGCAGCAGGTGTGGGGCCTCTGCTAAACTTGTCTGGGTTCCGTTTTTTTCGGGTATTTCCTAATCTTGGGGCAAGGACCTCAGAGAGGTCCCTGGTGTTCCCACCTCTCACCCTTGGAGGGTTTCTCAGTGCTCCTTCCTATTCCCATGTGCCTGGTCAAGCCTTTTCCAGTCCTCCCTGAAAGGGAGATCCCATTTTTTCCAGCGTTATGTCAAATAATTGGTGTAAGTTGTATAATGACGTTGTTTTTCTTTGCCTTGTAGCCAGAGGATGGCGAACTTCAAGGGTCACGCGCTTCCAGGCAGCTTCTTCCTGCTCTTTGGGCTCTGGTGGTCTGTGAAATACCCGCTGCAGTATCTCAGCCAGAAAGTAAATAAGAAATCCCACAGGATTTATTGTTTCCAGCGTGTGGATGCCATCGAAGGGGGAATCAAAATCATCTTTGCTCTAATTGGTAAGGGTTATATTGTACTAGCTATGCTGGTAACTTCCCAGCCTGTAGTGATAACCGTACTGGAGCCGTTACTCCAGAGAAACCGGTCCAGGCGTGGAAGGATGCGTCCTTGATGTTCATCTTGTCTTGCTCTCTAATAGAGTTCGATGTGAAAAGACCAAGTCTCGTACCCCTTCCCAAAGCTGAGCTACCATTAATACAAGCAGGCCTGATTTTTATATCCAGTCCTTTCTCCCTAACGCAAAACCATCAGCTCTTGCTTCCCTGCAGCAATGAGTAGCATCAACCACCATTGCAAATAAACCATCAGAAACCGCGTGCTCTTGCGTGTCTGTGCAGGGATGTTGGCAGAGCAGTTCGTCCCAGACGGTCCACACTTGTACCTCTACAGCGGGGAGAACCGCGACTGGGTGAAGCTGATGAACTGGCAGCACACCACCATGTACCTCTTCTACGGCCTCTCCGGGGTGGTGGACGTCTTCACCTACATCTCCCAGGCGGTGCCGCAGGGTCTGGATCGCCTCATGCTGTCCGTGGCTGTGTTCGTTGAAGGTCGGTAGAAGGCGGCGCTTAATTTGGGGAGGGATGTTGGAGGGTGTGTCAGAGAGGGACCAAAATTTGCCAGACTCAGATATTGCTCTGAACGCCCCTGAAGATAGGACACGTTGTAGGTGATATATTATCGAAGGGCGGTCTGTAGCAAGATGGGAAATACAGGCATCAATAGGTCCTGGCTTTGCCTGGTTTGGGATTTCTGGGGTGACAGCGGCACAAAGCAGCAGGCTGAGTTTCCTCGTTATGATAAATGGCTGGTGGATGCTGCATTCATCTGACATCTACAGAGCTGTTTGCGTGCCCCGCGTTCCCCCCCGAGAGCCATTAATTGCACTGCAGGCATCGTCATCCTCATCTACTTGCATTGCACGTGGCAAATTCAAGTGACTTATTCCGGCTTCAGCACATCATGAATATCATTTTGTCTTCAGGCTGTCTTACAAGTCGCGAGCCAGGATTTCAGACCCCTCTTGGATCACACAGGGAAAAGACACTAGGAAATGAAGGTCTTGCTCATATAGAAAACCCCTTAACGAAGGCCCACCTCCTGTTATTTGCCCTTCCCCTGTCCCAGTGGTTTTTGAAGGAGCAGCAGGGGCAGCTCAACAGGCACAGTTTGGCTTGTAAGAAAAGGAAATCTATCATTTCCAGCTCCCAAGAAAATGGTGAAGTTTAGCAATAGAAAAGCAGGACACAGCAGGAACCTGGCTACGAGGGGAGGGTGACCTGAAGAGGTGATGGCACTGACACGGGAAGACACCCTTCTGTTGGCCTCTCTCTTTGGACCCCGTACTGCTCAGATCCTCCTGCCCCAAGGTTGGGCATCTCATCCCTCCAGGATGGTGGGATGCCAGGAGACCTAGAGGGATGGTGCTACGTGGAGTCCCTTGTTTTCGTGCTGACCTGTCTCCGTTTGCCAAGCGGGCAGGTGATTCACTCTACCAGGGCTCTGTGGTCATGGTTGGTATTGCTAATGCTGCTCTAAGCGTGGTACGTATTTTGGCAGGTTGTCTCTTTTACTACCACGTCCTTCACCGCCCCATGCTGGATCAGCATATCCACTCCCTGCTGCTCATCGCCATCTTTTCAGGGGCCTGCAGCACCATGCTGGAGGTCTTCCTCCGTGACAACATTGTCCTGGAGATGTTCAGAGCCGGTGTCACCATCATCCAGGGAACGTGGTTCTGGCAGGTCAGTTCTGCCTTCTCTTGTGGAGCAGAGCGCCGAGGTAGGAGAGCGATGGGAAAAGAGGAAAAGAAGCCGTACATCACGTATCAATCGCACGTCTCTGAAGGATAATTTTGCCAGGCTCTCTTCATAAATAGATCATAACCCAGAATGAAAATGTACTTATCACAGGTCATCTCTGATGATTGCTCCTGCTGAAATAGCTGTTTGTCTTGGCTTATTGCTTCTCTGGGGGGAACAGCAAAAGCGAGCGCTCGCAGTGAGTGAGCAACATTTTACAGTATCTAACAACGAAGTACTAATTGCTTAATGTGTCTAATGCACCCCGCAGCACTCCCTCTGGTTTAGTGGAAAGATGCAAACCCCACCAAGCAATAAAATGGCTGAGTAAAAATACGGTCAGCTGCTTGCTTTGGTAGTAGTTGGAGAAGCAAAGAGATCAGCTGGAGAGAACCACTCCCAAAACTAAGCTGCTGAAAAGAAATGTGAGTTCCCCTCCTCTTTCTCAGCCCCAGGGCTGCTGCGCTAACTCAAACTCAAATTCGGAGATTAAAAACTGTGCTAAGCTTGTAAAATACTAAATTTGGAGTTTTTAAAGAACGGCTAGGAGTCTGCAATGCAGAGGGACAGATGTATCTTGATATTGTACAGAAGAAGAGCGACCGCAGGCGCAGACTTGCCTTGTGTGGCCTCTCACTGCAAGGCTGGACTTTTAACGGGGCCAGCACTGTCTCAGCAAAAACCACTATCCTGGTCAGGGCTCGAGTCCCTCGGTCACCGCGTGGATCATGGTGATAACCGAGATGGACAGAGGGGTGCTGGAGGGCTTCAGTACATTGATTTTTTTTCCTCTAAGGTAATAATGTGTTTGTTCCACCCAGATCGGGGTCGTGCTGTTCCAGCCGTGGGGAGGTCTGGTGTGGGATGAGAAGGACCACAGCAACATCATGTTCCTCACCATGTGCTTCTTCTGGCACTGGGCAGCCGCTGTGGCCATCCTGGCTATAAACTACACTCTCGCTTACTGGTACGGCTGGGGCATGAATTTGGGCGGGAGCAGGGTTGGGCAGACAGGGATGGGGATGCAGATGTACTCCAGCCCATCCTGGAGTACAAAGTCACAGCTGAATAAGCAGCCCCTGACTGCTGCAAGTTTTAGGGCACGGCGACAAATGTGCATGTTATTTGTCAAGTGCACAGAATGCAAAAGAGTGTCAGCAAGAGGCACGGGCATTAAACGCGGAGAAGTCAAATAACCGAGCCCCTGAAGCCGCTCCTGGAACTCACACCACTTTTTTTTTCCTCTGCACCGGGTGCTGGAAGTCAAACTTTAATTCGATAGAGAAATCAAAGCATTACCGCCTGACACTTTGTCCCCTCCCTTGCAAGGATTTTGAAGCGGTCGACAGTCACTGAGTTATTAGAGGTACAACAGCACTGTCGGATTGCTAAGACATCGCCAGCCCCCGGCACAGCTTTTCCAAGGGAGCGGGAAGGGGACGTTATCCCACTTTCAGGGGTGCTCCCACAGCCCATGAGCCTCTAAGGGACGCTGCATGGCTTGCTGAGACGTGGGCTACAAAAGGGATAGTCCAGTCTATGCAAGCAAATAGACTTTATACAGAATAAAAAAAAAACATCCCACCCCCCACCCCTAAACCAGCATTTTAGGACCTTCGTAATAATTTCTCCCCCTCTGTGTATTCATTACAAGTGCAATTCGCTCCCCTGAGCAGTCTGGCGAGTGGCAGTAGTGTGGGGGTTTTGCTAACGGTGATTTGTTGCTCGTGCATTACAGCTGCATCCAGAGGTGCAGGAGAGGCAGCGGAGAGCCCTACATCGGTCTCGGAGTCCGGCAGCAAAAGCGTGACATGACCTCCCAAGCCGCCTTCTTAAATGGGTCTGATGAAGAGTGAAGAGGGTGCGAGCTCCTTCTCCAAATACGTGAAGAAGCCGTTTTCTAGAAGAAAAAAAATATTTAAATCAAATTAAGTATTTATGTTTTGTGAGAGCAAAGAGAGGTGCCACCGTTCTGCTGCTGGGAAGCGTGTTGAGCGCATGGCTGGTATCTGCCCTCCGTCCGTACCCGAATGTTATTGCCACCTCTGAAACGAGCATCGCTTGCGGTGATTCTTAGCAACAAAATTAAGTGCAGAAATCCAACCCGAGGAGATCACTTCGTCCTATGGGTTCTCGTGTGTGTTTCCATAGCGATGGAGAGCCTCCTTTGGCTGGCCAGCTGACTTTTCCAAGCACCTGGAGGCTTTGACCTGCCGCGATTGCAGTCAGGGAAACCTCCAGGCTGAGGTCATGTACCTCCAGACCAAGGCATCATCCCAAGGAGGAAGAGTAAAAGAGTGTGAAATGCGAGCCTGATGTCAAATTTGCAACATCGTGGCTTGATTGTGCACAATACAAATTTTACCACCGAAGCTTTGAACTAAAGAGGGGTTTTGTTAATAGTTTTCATGTTCACTCAAAGGCTGAAAGAGTGAATAAACGTGAAATAAAAATCCTCACTGAGCTGATATCCTTAAATTTAAGTCTGATAAATTATAGAGTGTGTAATAATAGCTTAGACAAATCCACCCCTTAGACCTGTAAAGCCCGAAGGGCTGTAAGATACACGGCTAAGCAGCAGGGATTCATAAAACGTCCCAGTTTTCCATTGAAAATAAACCCCTCCGCTGGGAAAGCGAGACGAAACAGGCACACGTTTTGTTTTTAGCCTGCCTTTGCCAGCTAATTTCTTGCAAAAATCGACTGGAAATGCCACCTCCTAGATAGGAGGAAAACGTGCCAGTAGTGAGTAGGGGATTAAAAAAAAAATATATATATATAAAAAATAAACACCAGCGCAAGCTGAATTGCAACTGTTCGTGTCTCAAACGCTGGGGCTGGAAGGCTGGATGGCAGCTGATTTTTGTGTTCATGTTCGTGACCGAAGAGAAAAGCAGCTGCTGGCAGGTCCCAGCGTCTGCGACTGTGTGCTCACACCCGGGGAAGGCAAAGCTCGTCTTTTAACACCCTTTCCCCTTGTGCAAGGAGCTTGTTGCGGACTAAGGGGGCTACAGCCTGGATTTTATTGCTTATTAACAGTGCTACAGAGACTAACTAGCTTTCCTTGAAGGCCAGCTTTCCTAGATTTCCACCACTGAGCCAGTTTATTTCGCAGGGCTGGATATTGGGAGGTGGAAACAGGCTTGGTGTGAAGAGCATTAAGCAGGGGAGAAATACACCTCCGTAAATCCAGCTGATAAACGCCGCGCAATTAAGTCTCCCGAGTTGTAACCGCTGAACACGGTGAGCATTTTGCGGCTACTTTTTTTTTCTGCCAAGGGGAACAGTTTTTCGAAACGGCACGAATTCCTCTTGCTGCTACGATGAGACGCGACCCCGGGGAGAGCGTTTTGCAGGCTGCTGCCTCCTAACGCACAGGGAAAACCCTATTTGCAAGGTGACAAACCGAGTTACCTCGAGTGCTGCAGGACAGGAATCAGCTTAACCGAAGAGCAAAAAGGCCTTTGCGTGGTGCTCTGAACTAGTTCTGGCCTGCTCTGAATTATTTGCTTTTAGAAAACAGACCAAACATCACTATTCCCACTGAAGAGCCACATGAGGGCAGCACCAGGTGGCAAAGCTGGTGCTGGACGTGCCGGAGCGTACTCCGGGCCGGCTGAGGTTGCAGTCCCCTTGCAGCCACCCTCCTCCTTGCTACCCCCAAAAGTCAAAGGTTATTTCCACCCGAGGGCACACAGATTAAAGCTGACCTTGGTTTTTAAAAGCACTCCTTGCTTTTGAAGGTGGGAGAGGGTTGATTTAATTCTTCACAGCGCTCTTTGACGCTCTTAATCAAGTCACCATCTCCTTTCACCTCGAGGTTTTCTTTGTCCCTTGTCACTACGTGGCCACAAAACACTTTTCCCCTTGTAGCACCCGGTGTCTGGAATAGTTTCTGTCTGCCTCATTAACTCCCCGCTCCTACAAACATCCCAGAACCGTCAGTATAGCGCTCGCTAATTTGTTTTCCAACTCTGGAGCACATTCTTTCCCGAGGTATGAAGGTCAGCGAAGGAGGAGAGAGATAGCCTGGGATTAAGTAAGAAAATACAGGTGGTGTTCATTTCTGGATGAACCTGGCTAAAAACCACATTTGTAAATAGCTTAGGTGCCCAGACAAGGGCGTGAAGGTTGCCGGGTACACGGTGCGTGGTCCAGAGATGCTTTATTATATAGCGAGGTGCAATCACAAGCCATCCTCACGTTTATTTCTTATGTGATAGATGTATCAGGACACTCCTAAATGGAGTATTGTTTTTAACACGACCTTAATATCAACCAGTAGGCCTGGATTATGTTTTTCACCATATAAATTGAATTCTCAGCTAGTGTCTTGGAACTGTACTGGACCCATTGGCCGTGCAGCTGGAGTGGGCCTGGGCTGTATTTGTAGCCGTGGCCACAGCTGGCTTTGAAAGCAATGACTGTAATGCCCTGGGCGATGTCTCGGGGGTGGTTTTTGTTTCGTGTAGCTGCAGCCTGATGGTGATGGACGGTGTCGCTCAAGGGTGGGGGCTGCCGGTGTTCCTGGAATAAGTGACCTGCTCATCCGAGGCAGGAAGGAGCCGCTGATCCTCCCGACGGTAATATCTAACCTCCTCTTACGAAGGAACCAAGACAACACCCCCCAAAGCAGCCAAATATTTTGGCAGCTGTCTCTTCTTCCAGCTAGAAAGACAAGCCCTTCATCAAGAGCCCTAGCGCAGCCCGTCCACAAGCCACTCATTCCTCGGGCAGAGATAGGATCTGCCGCTGCCACCCTTCGCGGACGCGTTTATGTAAGGCTGAAATGATGGTGTAGGCAGCAGAACAAGCCCTGCCTATGCTTATACCACCTGCCTCACCTCCTCTGTTGCCTGTTTATGAAAGCTGGTGTTAGCATTTGTCATAATAATAATAATAATACTTTGCACTTCCCGAACAACCATCCATCTGCAGCGCTCGAGCTGCTGGCAAACCTTTAATTAGATTGTGCCTCCCACCACCCCCAGGAAGTAGGCAAACATTATCACATTTTTTCATTAGCACCGAGGCTGATGATGAACCTTCAGGGAGAGGATGTTGCAGTTACAGCTGAGAAAAAAGAAAAAGAAGAGGGTGGGGGGGATCAAATTCAGTTCAGGGTTTAGCTTGAGAACATGAGAGGGGCTGGTCTCTCCCTGGGAGGAAGAGGAGGGCAGGCGTGTGCTGGTACAATCCCATAATACTCCTCCACGCCTCAGCGGTTTGCAGCTAAGGAACTGTAGTGGAGTTGCATCCATTTGTGCCTGCAGTGATTTTTAGCACGCACGGCGCGTGAGTGACCCGCTCTGTGTCCTTGGGGGGGGGGGCTGCCATCCTTTCTCTGGGTACCCCCGCATCGGGCTGTTGTTCCCAACCACTTGTCACAGTTTCACCCTTGTTTTTATCATGGGGGTGGTTTAAAAGGCTAGCAACCCCCCTTTCTCCACCATGTCATGCACCTACAACTTTTTTCCCCTCTCTGACTGGCAGGTACTTTAACACGAGTTGCCCTTTCCATAGAAACCTTTCTCTCTGAGCTTTCCTCTTTGCTGGCCCTTTAAACTCCACGGAAAAAGGCACCTTCAGCCTCCGAGCAGATACGGTTCAGCTGGGCCTTGTTTCCTCCCCTCTCCCTCCAGCTGCTGCCCTCCCAGCTTGTGTTTTCCCACTTCCTCCGAGGACTTGACTCGTCCTGCTTGGGAAGCAGCTTTGTGCTAAGTTGCCTTTTGGGGTGATGGTTTGTAGGGCTGGGTGGTTGCAGAAGGGAAAACTGAGCTGCAAAGAGGTCCCTGACGGTGCCGCTGCTCTTTTTCCAGCAAGGAAGGTGTGCTTTTTTTTGCTGTGTTACTTTCAGGGGAAGGTCTGTAAGGAAGAGCTCGTACGGGGGTTGCATTTCTCTCTGTGCTTGGGTTTAATGCGGTAGCAAGCTCCTGAAGCTTTAGCTTGGGTGAAGCTGCCTGTGTTTACGGAAGCCTCTCCGCTGCCGTGGGCTTCCCTGATGTTACAGGACCCTTTTGCATGTGTGCTCAGCCCTCTGCAACGCATCTTGCTCCCCGAGCCCCGTTGGAGGTGAGCAGCGACAGGCGTACGGCACGGCTGCGTGCCAGCACCACCACCAGCTTCTTGTTTTCCTTCCTTCCTCCTACTTGCTACCGCTGATACGGAGATAATGGGTATAAAAGAGCTCCTGGCTATGGCTTGGTGGCTTTTATGGCTGTGCTGGAGAACGGCCCATCGCCTCGGGGAGGGTTGTGCAGGCTGATTTGCTTCCATGCTATTCCAGCCTTGGGGCTTCCCTGGGGCGCTGGCTCACGTGCGTGGCTCTTGGCAGGGCTGGCCATGGTTTATCCTGCGGCCCTGCTGGGTTTTGTTTTTCGGTTGCACGAGGAGTTATGTGCATGTGGTTGCAACCAGGAGAAATACCGGGTTGGGAATACACTGAGTGGTTGTTAGTGGTCCTCGGGTGGCACTCCTGAGCGACGCCGAGTGTTTCTGCACCATCAACTCGGTGCTTCGGAGGGAGATGGGGACGCTGGGGTGGCCCGTGGTATTTATTTGCCTTGAGGCACTTGCGTTGCTCATCTCTGCAGCCGGTGAGGTGCTAAGGCTGGGCATGCAGCCATCGGCGGTGTGATCTGCGGCAGATCGGTAGTGGCTTGTGTCTGTGGGTGCTTGGAGTTGGGCAGCGTCGGGTGTCGGATAGGTAAAAAGGAGTGGGAACAGGCTGCTGTGTCCTGCCAGCCCATCTTTTGGGGAAGAGAGCGCCATCGTCCTCCTCCTCTTGGCTGCTGTGGGCTGGGAGATGGATCTCAGAAGGGCTCTGCTCTGGTTTGGGAGCTCCTGGCCCAAAATCTCCTGCCTACAGGTGCTTTTTATAAGGGCAGACCCCCCTAAAAGGGTTATCGTGTACCTGGGAGCCCAGTTCAGAGACTTCAGAGCCCTTGCAGCAGAGCTTGGCCGCACCGGGCGATGCCGCAGCCTTGTCTCTTCTTGGCTCCTTCCCCAGTCAGCCAGAAAACCCAACATAATAACTGAATATACGTGGTTGCCATGGGAACGGGAATTGGCTGCTCATCCTGATTTTTGTGGCAAATTCCAGGAGCCTCTTTTTTTTTTTTTTTTTTTTTTTTTTTTTTTCTTTTTTTTAAGTCATAACTAAA
>NW_008794599.1:594426-598373 GCF_000699145.1 Aptenodytes forsteri | reverse complement strand
TTTTTTTTTTTTTTTTTTTTCCTTTTATTAATAGCAGACACAAGGTGTCCCAGGTTGTGAAAGCCGGTTGACTCAGCACGCTTTGCACTGGCCCGCAGGATGTTCGGCTCTAAACATCCTGTCTGAGGGCCACCTCCCCGTGGTGGCTTCTCCCTTTATCTGCCTCTTGTGAGTAATAACCGCTCCTCGCTGCCACATCTGGAGAGGGAGAAGGACAGGCAGGAGCTGCAGGTAAACTCTCCTACCCGTAGAGAGAAATACATTGGTGAGCAGCTGTGCATGGGATGGAGGTGGCTGCTTGAGCTTGGGAAGAAGGGACGTGGGGAGAGCCCATCACTGCAAGGCAAAGGTTTAGTGTGATGATGGCCACCGATGAGGCCGGTGGAAGTGGTGCTGATGGAGGCAGTCTGCCAGCAATCTGTGGCTTTAGCTCTTTTTTTGGGGGGGGGGTTTATCATGTTTTGGAGCTGCATCATGGCAGAGGATTGGCAGGAGAGGGAGCTTGTGCCTCTTCTGTTGGGTGAGGGCTGTTGGCACAAGAGAGGTGTGCCTGGGTAGCAAGGACGGAGGAGGAGCCACAAAGAGAAGACCCTCCAAATGTCCATGGCCAGGTGCTGAGCTTGCCCTATGCGTACAGGCTGGCTGTCCTAGGATGCTGCCTGCCAGGCTGATGGTTGCACCCGTGGGTGCTTGTAGGCGATACTCATGCGTCCCCATGGACAGCATCCTCCCGGCAGCATCAATCCCCACGCATCAGCGGGAACGAGTCCCCACACGGAGCCGAAATCATCGATGGTGACGGACCCGGAGCTGCAACGGCTCCGGGGGGGGAGAGCCTGGAAATTGGGCAGAAACGCCGTCCTTTCCCGAGCCGAGCCCAGGGAGGCTGCGAGCAGTGAGTGCGAGGCACCGTAAGGAGAGCGGGCAGCTCCCGTGTGGCTATTAAGCAAAAGCATCGCAGCCTGGAAGCTGCGGAGGGAGAAGGGCAGCTCAGGTAATAACTTCTGACTGCAGCCGTATTTCAAGTCCTCTGACAGACAAACTAGCTCGCAGGAAAAATATATAACCGAGGTGCCTCTCCTCAACCAGTGCTCTCTTCCCCGGCTGCGGCTCACTTGGAGCTTAATCAGCTTTTATGTGAGCGTGGACTCAAATGCCAGGGCTGGGGGAAGCCGGCGGGTGAAGAGTTATCGGGTTTGGGCTGCGCGAGCTGGTCGAGGGGCTGTGTGGATGTGGGGAGGTTGTTTTGCTGTGCCTCGAATACACGAGCTGTGCAAGTGGACTGTTGCTTGGAAACATATCTGGTTTCTCTGCAAAATAGTGGCTGTTTTAGAAAAGGAGGTGGGGTTTTTTGAGTGGGCTACATCCAAGCTTCTGCTTGACCGAAGGGTGGGTTTGGGACATCTCTGCTAAGTGCGAGATGCCCCAGGATATGTGGTGGCTGCTGAAGAGCTGTGTCTGGGTGGGGGGAAGCGAGGGGGACTCGTGACAACTGCCAAAAGCCTTGCTGAATTGGGCTGCCGAGAGGTTACAAAGCAAAAAGGTCCCCAGCACCAAAAAGAAGGAGAGTGAGGCTACTCCACTGGGGAGAGGGATGGTTGGGGTAGGAGATCCCAGGGACGGCTCTGAAACAGAGTGGTTTGGGGGCTGCTGGTAACGAAGGCAAAGGGGGGATGCCCGGTGGATGTGGGGTGATAAATCCCTGGGTTAAAGCTGGATGCTGGTGCGGCTCAGAACAGCCTCTGGAATTGCAGGTGGGATGTGTCAGTTGTCATTTCTGATGCCTGGGCACTGGGATGTCTCTGCTGTCCTCCTCTCCTCTAGTTAAGCCTGTCAAATTAACGTTCCTGCTACGTATCTGTGGATCAGGGTACGCTCCTGACTCTAGCTTCAGGCTGTTGCCCTTGTAGTCACAGTCCCTGTAGGACAATGGTAAAATTTGGTTATATATCGTGCAATTGTGTGCTGCTTAAATGTGCTTTAATAGCGTTTGTTCTTAGTCACTTCAGCATGTAGATGTCTGTGCAAGGAAGATATGTGCCCTGGACTGGGTGTCCAGGCTATAATCAGGAAAGATGTGGGTCCTCCTGGGGCATGAGCTGTCTCACCCTAACGTAGGCATCCAAAATAGAGCAGAAAGCCATCACCGAGCCCCTCACCAGCTCCTGGGATGGGGCGTTTCTCGTCTGCCTGAAAGGCTGTTTAGTAACTTCCCTCCTGAAAGGAAACATTAACACGGTGTAAACAGTTTTGAGCCTTCCTCAGATTACCTGTGTCCCGGAGATGCAATGGATGGCGATAGTCTCTAAACCCAAACGCCGCGCTTGCCCACGCAGGGCTGAGCCAGTTCGACCGACTCCAGCTCTGCAGCCAAAACCCAACCGGGGACATCTTGGAGAGCTCTCCCTCACCTAAGGCGCTTGCCACACCACATCCTACCCTTATTTTGCAGTGCCTAATTACTTTCTAGTGTGGGAGGACTCGGAAAACATGCTGGAGTTGTTCATCCAGCCTCTGCAATTTGCTTCGGTATTTATAAACACAGCGAGGATGTGATTTGTGATGCAAGGGCGAGTCGGTGTGGTAGCTTCAGGATGAGTAATGCCTTCTTCCGCGCGCATCTGAGCGGTAGAAAAGGACAGGAAAGCCCGTGAGGAGGGAAAGAGTGAGACCTCCTCAGGTGATAGATGCATACAGAGAGCGAGGAGAGAGGTCTTGCTGGAGGAAACAAGACCATCCCAAGGTAACATCAAAAGCTCGCTGCTATAAGCGTTTAGATCGTTACTTATTCCTTTCTGTGCTTGCTGCTCTGGGATTTTTTTCAACAGTTTGAGTATGGGCTTAAATACTTTGCAGGATATAACTTTGCCCACGGCAGCCGGTCACGCAGCCGTACCTCTGCTCCTCTCCATCTTTGCTGGTACTCGGTGGCGTTGGTCTGGCTTAGCGCGAAGGCAATTTTCACGCCTTTAGCCATCGAGCTCTTCCTGCTGGAGATGAAATCTCTTTCCCTTGTGTCAAATCGCCGCTCGTGTGCGCGACACGAAGGTTGTGTGGAATATGCATGAGACTCCTTTTGGAAATGGTAATGGTTCCTGGGTTGCCTCCTCCTCCTGTTGCGCAGCCGGTAGGGCCGAGCAAAAGCCTTGGCTGGCTGGAGCTGCTGAACACGCCCAGCCGGTAGGGCCGAGCAAAAGCCTTGGCTGGCTGGAGCTGCTGAACACGCCGGCTGGATTCACGCTCTAGTAATTATCTAGTTTGGAGGGAGTTTGTGTTCCGAGGAAATAATTGTCATGTTGCTTTTTATTAGCAAAAACTTTGTTATGATTCCGCTTCTAATAGCATGTAGCTGTTACACTTTCTTGGGCACTAATGTATTTTTTTCTGGCACAATGAAGTCCTGATGATTGCGTGCGTGCAACCACATACGTATATACGTATACACAGATATACAGTGGCACACGGCGGCAGCTTCTCCAAGGTGATGTCGCAAACAGGTACTACCTGTTTGCAGCTGATGGTGGAGCCGTGCCCGCCTGCTCTGTCGGGATGCGGCTCCCCGAGGACACTGAGCAAGTGAGCAGCCCGACATCTCTCTTGGGGATAATTTGAGTCAGTCCCCAGGCACTGTTTCTCCTTGCAGGTCCAGCAAGCGGGCCCGATGCCAACGAGTTTCCTCGGCAGTGCCCTCCGGGGCACCTTCTTCTTCATTTTTGGTCTCTGGTGGTCTGTGCGATACCCCCTGAAGTATCTCAGGCGGAAAGCCGATGCTGAGAGCCAGCCAAGCTATGGGGTCCGGCGCGTGGAAGTCTTCGAAGGGGCGGTCAAAGCTTTCTTTGCTCTAGCAGGTAAGAGATGATGATGCGTCTCTGCCCCAGTATCTACTGGCACTGCAGCTGCTCTCTCCCACGGACTGAGGCTTGGTTGTTGTGGGGGACGGCGGGGCG
>NW_008794599.1:579821-594330 GCF_000699145.1 Aptenodytes forsteri | reverse complement strand
GTGGGAAACGGCGGCGGCTGGTGTGGGAGGGCTTGGGGACGTGCTTGTGGCACGCTTTGTGATGGGACCTTGCTACCGTTCGTCTGGGCAAATACTGCTATGACTTCACCATTGCAAAGAAAGGTTTCCTGTGAGTTTGTCCTTTCCCCTGTGTACAAGGAAAAGCGTGACCTTTCCGCTCTCTACCCAGGGATATTGGTTGAGCAGTTTGTTCCCGCTGGTCCCCACCTGCAGCTGTACAGCCCCAAGACGCACAGCTGGATGGACCTCACCCACTGGCACTACACCACCATGTACCTCTTCTTCCTCCTCTCCGGCATCGTGGACGTCGTCTCGCACTCCCCGCTCAAGCTGCCGCTTGGCTTAGATCGGCTCTCGCTGTCCGTGGCTCTGTTCATCGAAGGTGAATCACACGTGGTGCCGGGAGAGTATAGAGTATGGGTTAGGGGAAGCGCTGCAAGGGTCACCGGTGTGCCACACCTCCAAATCCCTGGGCTGTTTTGAGGCTGGCGAGGTGCTGTGCAAGCAGCCAGAGCCGGAGGGTGTGCAGATGTGCGATGGCACTGGCTGCGTGCCGAAGTTGCCCCCTCCCTGTCCCTCTCCAAATCTGAATCCAGCCGTGGCTGGATGCCCCGGGTGCACAGCGGATGCACGAGGCCCTTGGGATGTGCGCTTCTCCTGGTGACAAGCAGCTGGCTCTCTCTGGAGTTGCAAAAAGATGGTGTCCCCCCCATCTCGGTTGGATGCACAGAGGCACAAACCCCGATATAGAGCTCCCTGCCACCTTCTGAGCTGAAGGTCCCCATCACCGTGCTCCTCCTGACAGCCCTATGGCCCCGGCTGGGGCACGGGGATCGCCGCAGCCACGGGGGCTACTCTGTGGGCAGAGCAGACCCCGGTGCTGGGGGCTGCGTGGTCCTTGCAGAGTGAAGGTGGTGACAGCAGGCTGTTTGCTGTCTGGCTCTTCCCACCAGGCAGACCACAGCAAGACCTGGAGCATCGTCTCAGTTTCCAGATGTTTTGTTTAAAAAACATATCCCAGGGCACCCTTTTCTAATGCAGTGTGAATCTTGCAGGTTTGCTCTTCTGTTTCCGTGACTACAGCGACGCTGCGCTGGACCACCACCTCCATTCCCTGCTGGCCATGGCTATCTTTGCTGGAGCCCTCTGTGCCCTCCTCGAGGTGTTCCACCGGGACCACATCATCCTGGAGACCTTCAGGACCAGCTCCTTCCTTCTCCAGGGCTCTTGGCTTTGGCAGGTCAGTGCGCATCCAGCGCTCTCCTCTGAGCAGTGGGCTTCGCACCCAGGAGGGGAAGCGGAGGGGGGCCGCTCTGCCCTTCACGGCACATCTGTTGGGGTTAAACTTGTCGGCTGGTTGGAATATCTTAGGAAGAAATGAGGCTTAGTGCCAGAGCTGTCATCGTGGCGATACGTACGTGTCATGTTTGCAGCACAGACAAACCTGCGTGCTAAATGGGGATTAGACCCCACAAGAACAGGAAGCCACAATCATGAGGTTCTTTGTTCTTTTTATTAGGCCCAATTTCTTCCTCTGTTTGTTCCAAGTAACTGGAAATATCTGGAAACCTCTCACGTAATCACCCAGCTTTGGGTCTAAGGGGAAATGCACAGCCTGGCAACGTAGCTTTTGGGTTGTCAGCTTTCTCTGGGGATGCTGGGCTGCACCGCGAGCCCTAAGGCTCGTCTGCAGAGCGTCCCTCTCCTCCTGAAAAGCATCCCTGTGTCAGTCTGGGGAGGCAAGGATGCTTGGGGGTGCCGAGGGCGGTGGTCCAGGTGTTACTCGGGGTTATTGTGCCTCTAGTCCATAGTCAGCTGCAGCAGCTTGGCTAAAAACAGGAGGAAAAGCGAGGGGGGATGAGCTAAAGCCTGATGTGTGCTGATGCCTAACTCCTCTTCCGTCTGCGACCAGATTGGGTTTGTGCTGTCGCCTCCGTGGGGAGGACCGGGCTGGGATCAGACCGACCGCAGCAACTTCACGTTCCTCACCATGTGCTTCTGCTGGCACTACGCGGGCGCTCTCGCCGTCTTGGCAGCAAACTCTGCTGCATCTCACTGGTACGTGGGGGAGGGGGGTTCCGGGGGGTCCTGGCACCGTGCACGAGCTGGGGTGGCCAAGAGCAATACCTAGACCCAATGCTACCCTGGGAAATCCTGCCGCCGGTCTCTCATGGGATAAGAAAAGTGGGTGTCCGTGCATGTCCAAGCATGGACTAGTCCATGGCTTGGCTGGAAAGGATCGGCTCGGTGCCACCACGGAGTAGACTGTCCTTAACAGCCTTCCCGAGCCGGGTGGGGTGAGCCGATGGCTCTCGCTGCCCACAAATACCTGACCGGCGTCGCTGTCCTTCCCGCAGCTGCAACGAGTCCTGCCAGCTGAAATTCGGGAACATCGACGTGGAGCTGGACTGCAGCATGTGCATCCGCAAAGGCAACAAGAGTTCCAGCGGCGCCCTGCTGCCGGAGAGCGCCTCGGATGACAAATGAGGCCGCGGCGGGCGTGGAAACTTCTTCCCCGCTGTGGCTTAGAACTCTTGAGATGAGGTTTTTAATTAGTCTTGATAAACTACACCGGCACTTGATGGCAGAGCATCGGAAGTGGGAGGCAGGACCCCGAAGGCGGAATGTGGCAGTAGATGCAAAAGCCTTTCCCGTGCATCCCTTCGGCGGTAGCAAGAGCAAACCAGGCTCGTCTGGGAGGGAGTTTTTAATTTTCCGTGCTGCAGCTTGGGCTGTGAACTGCAGAACTGGTTTGCGGGTGGAGTCCAACTGGTGTGGCCGGTTTAGCTAATTTTTTTTTTTTTTTTAACATCGTTTTCGCTTCAGCAGAAGGGAGCCAAACCGGCAGTCTCAAAGCTCCCGGTGGCTGTCGTTCACTCTGGTGTTA
Organism: Aptenodytes forsteri; assembly: GCF_000699145.1. Classification (NCBI taxonomy): domain Eukaryota; kingdom Metazoa; phylum Chordata; class Aves; order Sphenisciformes; family Spheniscidae; genus Aptenodytes; species Aptenodytes forsteri. The sequence continues at coordinate 591,422 of NW_008794599.1, read as the reverse complement.
ATGGAGGGGTTTTTTGTACAAAGCTTAATGTGCACAGAGTATACGCGATCACCAATAAAGTACTTTAATGAACCACCTCGATGGATCTCTTGAATACGATGCCGTGAGATTGAAGGCACGGTTAAGGCAATGTCCGGCTTCAAAACGGTTTGAGGGGTGGGTGACATGTCGGAGGGATGGGACCGCGTGTGACGTAACATGGCCAAATCTGCCTGGAGAAAGGGGTGGGTGGCCAGCGGATGGAAGGGATGGAGGTTTCCCTGTTAGCACTGTCACGGAGCGGCTCTCTTGCTTGTTTTTAATCAGAAGCTGAGAAGATGAGTTAGATAGCCTGGTTGCAACGGATTTTGGCATGCCTGGGAGATGGGGTGTTTGCCGGGCAGGGTTCAGCTTGCGGAGAGACCCTTGAAGCAAGACGATGGCTTCAGCAGGCCCGGGTTGGGCGTACGGACGCTCCTGGTGAGTCTCTGAGAGGCGGGCTGTGCAGCAATCTCAGCTCAGGTATGGCTTTTCTTCTCGACCAGCAGCTTTATTCCCTCCCTGGAGCTGGTCACTTCCGAACAAAACCTTTCGCTTCTCAGTGTCTGCTTTGCACTCGCTGTCCAGGGGTATGTGGTTTTTTTTCCCTTAGGTGCTTCATTTGGTTTGCAGCAGAATAGTACAGGGAGACCAAGATCAAAAACGAATTTAAAAGACGTCATTAAACAGGATTAGCGAAAGAACAGCAAGTTCCTCAGAAAGTTCACCATCAACGTTTAAAATGCTTGTGCCGCGTCCTTCGCTAAGGGCTGGGCTAGGTGAACAGGGGAGCACACGGCGTTATTATTATCTTTTAATACCTTTGCTGTACTCCTCCCCGAAGACGTGCCGAAGACAGCTTAGTCTAAACGCTTCACTGCTGGTCTGCACGACTCCAAAAACTCAAGGAAGCTTCGGGAGGAAAGCAAAATCCACCCTGGCTCAAAGCGGTTGCAATTCCCAGGCCCGCAAGAGGTCCCTGGAAGAGCGAACACTTTATATTTTATTTTATTTTCTCCTTTTGGAGCAGGGCTGGAAGGAGACCAATGCTTCGTGCTGCTGGCGGCTGGCAAGAAAAGGACCTTGAGGAGCAAAGAAACCAAGGCGAGTGCGGCGTTTTGGGCTCCCACGTTTGGCACCCACACACAGAGGACTATCATTTGGGGTCGTAAAGCAGGCTGGCATTCACGAGCCACGGTTTCTCCAGGAGCTGGGGGGGAGGGTTGCCTTTAGCTGGGGCTGATGCGGATCTCCCATGCCAGAGTGAGAGCTTCAAACGTGCTTCGTGGAGGTGACGTGCTCTGGTTATTAATAATCCTCGTGGGACTAGAAACAGGGTCGTTCGGTCAACTTGTTATAGACTAGCTGCCGTTAACGGGAAGCTTAGTGCATAGGTTATAACCCTACGTACCGCACTTGGATTGAAAAGAAAGGGGAAAAAAAATCTCTTTCCCCTTTGATCAACTAATGTTACTTTTTTGCCTGTTTTTTTTCTTGCCCTGGTATTATCTAGGTCCTGCTGAATCCCTCTCTTACTGAGGTTTTTGCTACTCAAAACTTAGATCTTTAGTGGGGCTGTTTCTTCTTTCCTTGGATAAATGCAGATAAGAGCAAATACTTACTGATCATCTAGCTGTGTGTTTTAGCAAGCTTAGCGGGATCACACTCCCAGCCTAAAGCTAACGCACGAGGGTTTCTTTGAACAGGGCGCACAAAATTACCTGTCACCTAGCTGGGTGATAGAGGTGCCCTATATTTGAGAGATGGCTGATGTTCGTTGGGCCAATAGAGTAGAAAGAAGAAATGAGATTGTTGTGGCTGTAACTGCATTTGTAGAGCAGCTCCTAGCTAGCCTGCGTGTTGATATCCTCTGTCACAAGCCTTTAACCCAAAGCGCTCTTTCCTATTGAAGCTGGAAGGCAATAAATGGACTAGACAACGTGTTATTGATCAGGAAAGCCTGCGCTGTTCACCCGAAACCATTGCCGTCCGCGCTGGTAGCGTGCTACGGATAGACATGGGTGACCCTGAAATAGGGTGGGGAGTATAGAGCCGTGACATCCCACTCCATTGCAATCTCTGCCTCTCCAAGGCGGGTTACGACGTGTGCCTGGGTGGGTTTAATTACCGGGGACCTCATTATTATGCACAGACCCAACTGATGCTGTTCCCCTGCTGATGTGGTGTTATTTTGTGAAAGAACATTTGATTCCTCGTGAAGCTCCTATGGTCTATCTGTGCTGTCGGTCCCCAGGGAGGTGGCGGCGATGCGGACGTGCCACTCCAGCGCTGATTTTCTCTTTTTCATGGTTCTGGACGTCTGGTGGGCTGTGATCTACTCCTGGAAGTACCTTGGCCAGAAAGCGATGCCATGTCTCTTTGCTGATCCGCACATTAGCAACTTGGTGATGTTTCACTAACTAGTACCGCACGAGCCAGGAGCTAAGGTGATGCTTACCTGCGTTTTATCTTTGTTTCCTGTCTATTAGCGTGCAGAAACACTAAGACCGGCGTTTTTAATGGCAAATATTCTCTGCTGCACAATTAGACTAGGGAATTGATTGAGCAAACCGGAGCGCACGCGTGCTGAAGTGTTTGGAAGGAATAGAGACCCTCGTGCTTCCAGATTGAAGTCAGTAAGCGGTTAAGGGCTGTGAGAAGACCACTGAAAGGGGGAGATGAAAGCTTTCCCCTTTCCACAAATCCTCTGCTGCTGGCAAATGTCAGGGACAGGCTTTTAGCCTGGAGGAACTGGCCATGAAAGCCTTCGGTAGAATGGCTGGTGAATGCAAGGTGTGATTTTGGGTACCCTCCTGCTGCAGCTGGAGGGAGGAGAAGCTTCTTGAGACGGCACGGAAAGGCGCTGCTTGAAGAGCTGAAGTGCTTTGCAGAGTCTCGGTACCTGGCATCTTTATGCAAGACTTTTTATTGTTGTTACCGAGAGACTTGCTGGAGATTCACGGTTTAAAGAATTGAAATTAGCATTTTAAGCGCCACTAAAATCTACTGTTTCAGTTTAATTAGTGAACTTAGTTTCCAAACTTAGTGCAGTTGCTGCTCAGAGGACAATTGGATTTTCTAGGTCACTTTTCTCTTCCAGAACTTATAATGGTTTTGTTTGGGGGGTGGGGGTTTTTTTTGGGTTTTTTTTTTTTTTTAATCAATACTTTTCGTGGGAGCAGTGGCTGGACGTTTCCCATTTGGGGGGTGGGGGTTTTTTTTGGGTTTTTTTTTTTTTTTAATCTTAATACTTTTCTTGGCTATTAACTCAAGTGACTTAAATAACAAACCAACAGTAGGCAGTACATGCTTACCCCTCCTCTATAAGTACGCATAACTCGAATCTCATCTAAAACTCACGGGTAGGCTACGTACGATACCGGCAGCCTGTAACGAACAGGTTAGCAGTTTTAGCAATGCGGTAGCTGGGTCCTACCGAGGCTGGCTGCTTGTGCGTGGCACGACTAGCGAAGGGGTCACCCCCTTGCCGCCTGCCCTTCGGAGTTTGGGCAGGGGGTCGCTCATGGATCTCATTTGCAAACAACCATCCCGGAGGGGCCAGGGCAGAGCAGTCGGTGAGACCCGCAGCAAGCGGTACGGCAATATTTGGCCGTCTTCGCCCCCGCCAAGCGCTGGATGCAGGGTAGCTGTCATCTTGTATATGCCAGCCCCGTGCAGCGGAGAAACGTTGGTTGAGGGAAGGTCCGTCCCAGCTGCAAAAGGGGCGTATTGGTGCCTGGTGAGCTGTGCCTCGCGGCGCCGTTTGAGACGGCACCCGCCTTAAGCTTTTTGTTGCAGCTGCCTGAAAAGATGGAAGAGGATCCCGAGAGGGACAGATCAAGGTTGAAAACCCGAAGCCGGAGGCATGCACCTACCCTGCCCTCCCCGCTGGCTCCCGTGAGTGACGCGCACGAGGCGTCTCTGCCGCTGGCTTTATCTCCTGCGAAGTAAGAGGTATTTTAAAGAGAAGCAAATTGGGTTTGGGGTTTAGTGAGTCTGTACGGTTGATGCCTCTGTGGGGGGGAAGCCTGATATTTTGTCCTAGGATAAGCAGAGGGTCAAGACGTGGGAGGCCTGCTATATTAATTGTGTTAGAGCTGTTCAGATCCAAGTGTAAATCCTTCTCTCCACTAATGAACAAACGGAGTATTTGGCTGCGTGAAGAAGAGGGTGCAAGCTTTCACGGGAAACCAAAGCATGCGGCTAAGTGCTGCCAAGGAGGGGAAAGTTTTCCAGCTTTGGCTGGGGTAGCTTGTTCTGGTGCCTGCCGGGGCGTTCGTCTACCCATGTCGTATTTGCCAACGGCGGTGCAGGTGCTGGTGAAACTGGGCGAAAGGGTCCCACACTGACGTTGGCGCCGATTTGAGGGCCGGGTGCCTGCTGACTTGGGCCGTTGAAGGCTCGGGTCTGGGCACTTGCTTGCAGATTTCCCAGCCCGGCTGTTGTGATGAACGCAGCCTCCCTTCTAGGTTCCCTTTCTGCAGAGGGCCGACTGCTCTGCCATCACCCAGCTAAGCGTGTCATCGTGCAACGCTAGCGGAGATGCTGCGGTTTCGGTCTATAAACTGGGCAGGCACAAGCTTTAGCCTTTCCCTGGGTCAGGCCGAAGTGCTTAGTGCCTTGGCGGACTGAATGCCCGGCTGGCGCGTGTTTCATCGGCAACGGTTCGGCAGCTTGGGCTGTGTCTGGGTGGTGGTCGTGAAGGGTCTGGTGGGGAGGAGGCTGCTCCGCTGTTGCGTAGCTCTGGGGTTCAGCAGGAGTTACACAATGCGATGGGGAACGATAAACTAATCGTTATTTGTTAACGTATTTCTACTATAAAATTTGTGGGCCTCCAGACCAGCGAACGCTTTGCTGAATGCACGTATGTAACGTGATGCTCAAAAATCATGCATTTTAAGAGTCTCAGTGACAGTTGTGTTAGGGTGGCTTTATTGAAATAACGTACAATTTTCCCCTTGATACATCGTCTGTGGAGTCTAACCTGTCTCGTACTGCTCACATCACTCATGTCGTGCCTGACATTCGGACAGGTATATGAATTTCTGGTAGGTGTGTTTTTTTTTCCAGCACTGCTTTGAAAATAGATAGGAGTGACTGTATTTCGGGGGGGGGGGAAAGAAAAAATTTAAAAAACCAGGTGTGCCAATGTGCTTCACAAAACAAATTGCCGTGTTCGTGGGGCATCCTTCAGTATCAAACAGCAGCGCTGTAGCTTTGCGGCTGTTCAGCAGGCAAGCTGGGTGCAATGTGCTTGTTACTTCAGATAAGAGCAGCTGCTTTCTAAACCACAGAAGCACGTTGGCAGTTTCAGGTGAGCCAAAAACTCTGGGTAGAGCGGAGGTATTTGAAAACATACTAAAAAAAAAAAAAAAAAAAAAAAAGCCAAAACAATTACAATCTATGTTTTGTACTTAAGCTTAGTAATATCTATTTGCCTTACAGGACACGGTGATGTTCACGCACTGTGTCTGCCTGCTAAGGCTGGTATCGGGCCACCTCGTCGTGCCGGTTCTGTGGGGCGTTTTGAAGTTCAGCAAGAGCATCCTTCTCCTCACGGGAAGCACCGTTGACACCGGACCGGTACAGCACCGGGTCGGTCACCCGAGAAGTTCCCAGGTCAACACCTTGCCGAGAGAAGGCTGTTTTCCTTGGTGGCTTCAGGTAAGTCCATGCCCTTGTCACTCTCAGTAGAGCTCAGCTGCACAGGGATAGGTATAGGAGGAACATCAGCGAGACGGAGCCCCGCCAGCTTTCCCCAGCTACTGCTCAGCAGTTGGCGCATTGACGCTGTAAAGATCAAGGCAATGAAACACGGTAGGCGGCCGGGGAACAGACGCGTGCACCGATAGTCGTGGTAAGTGCTTTCAACATTTCCACAGAGCAAAGTGGAGTCCAATGAGTTTGTAATTACCTGTCCTACTGTTTTCCTTAAAGAAGTCGGAAAACATCTTGCGTGCAGCTGCTAAAATCTGGTAAACGTTTTGTCCTCAGTGCGCCTTAGCAAACCTGGGGTCATCCTTGGAGTCCCCAACCGCAATAGCAGTCAGGCTTATCTCGGCGGCTCCTGCCTCGGGTGCTTCTGGCTTATTGCACGTGCTGAGGTGTAGGAGGTTGGGTATCGATATAAAGAAAGGTTTTTCTAATGCTTAATGTTATTGTCAGGACTTTCCTTCTCCAGAATCTGGTTTGATCGTGTGTGCTGGGTAGAAATAACCGTGTGTGGTGGGGGCATGAGCATGAAATAACCTGGATTAAACGGTGGGCTGCCAGCACTGCTTGGAAATGCAGCTCAAGCCATTAATACTGTATCAAAAACTGGAATAGCTTTTATTAGCTATTCTCCATAACTGGTGCTGCGATGATGAAAGAACAGCAGTTGCCTCTTACTCGCCTCCTAGCTTTCCTCCCCCGGTGACAGTAATTGCCCCTCATTTCTCCAGACTGAGGGTGGTACCGTTGGAAAATAAAACGTCTGCAGTGCCAGCTTTGATGTGTGAGCTTAGTAGAAAGATGGTTTTATTTGTGAATCTATTAGATAACCTGTCATTTGATTCGCAGCGTGTTCGTGATGCATCTCTCTTGCCGGCCTGACTGCCCACGATGTGCTACCACTGCTCCCCGTGTCACTTCAACTGCTCCATCACCCGGTGAGTACCGACACTGAGATGCGAGGGGGGAAAAAAATGTCTGTTTTGTTGGGTTTTGGGCTTTTATTTTATTTTATTTTTTTTTAAACCTGTGGGCTAGTGGTGTCTGACAGACATGGTGCAGCTCCGTTTCTTCCTCTCTGGGAGACTCTATTTGCAACCCGATGGACAAAACCCACCCATTTCCTGAAAGACCTACCTGGCCCAGGGAAGTGGTGGAGTCCCCATCCCTGGAGGTATTTAAAAGACGAGTAGATGAGGCGTTTGGGGACATGGCTTAGTGGGCATGGTGGGGTTGGGTCGACGGTTGGACTCAATGATCTTAGAGGTCTTTTCCAACCTTAATGATTCTACGACACGCTGCGGCATGGCTCAAGTGAAGGGCTTGCAGGAGATGTCTGGGTCTTAACCACAGCTCGGGCCCCAGCAGTGTCATGTAAAGAGAAAGTTTTATTCTTGAACTCTTATTGCAATGAAACTGATTCAGCCTAGCTTTAAATGCAAAAGCATTGTCTTAGACCAACGGATCTTGTATTCTTCTGTGTCTGACCAGCAGTTGTTCAAGTAAAGTGTTTTTGGGCTTAAGTAAGTCAAGTTTTGGGGTTTAAGTAAGTTGCCATCGCACTGTAGTTCTGCTTTAAATTAACACTGCAACAACACCACCACCACCACTCTTTGTTACAGAAGCCTTTGGAAGATGCAACCAGAGAAGAGGCGGCGGCCTAAACTTGGATCCTCTTGGAAAGGCAGGGTAGATGCATAATGAAGAAGAACAGAAAAAGCTCAGCTGTGGCTTTTTTCTTGTTGATTGAAGGAAAACTAAGTTATTATCATGCGTGTGTGTGACTACAGTTGAAGCTTGCTGATGTTGTTCTGTAGCAAAGCACAGGTAAACTTTAGATTTAAAGGGCTGGAGATGTACATTACAGCTTAGATGCTGGGGCCGTGACTAGGGCGGTCTGCTTAATTAACTAACTGACTCGTCATCACTTGAGCTCAGGGGCTGAGACCTCATGTATGACTCGATTCATCTTCTGTAGGAACAAGTTTATATTTCGGACCAGGCTCACGCGCAGTGCTGGAGCCTGCACTGCCTCCCAGGCAGCAATGGATGTGTAAACACGACGGTAAAGCTGTTTTGTTAGCTCTCTGGGGGGAAGGAGGGAGCGGGGAGAAATCCCCGTCGTCCTGTTTTGACAGAAAGCTTTTATTCTGTGTTTTCTGTACGCTTTCTCTTGTTGCTGTGATGCGGCGGGTAACAGGTGTAAGTGGAGAAGCTTCAACGTAGAAGATGACTTCTACATATTGCACGATACTTTTTCCCTTGGTTCAGTTTGGGTGATGAACAGTGTATGGATGCAGATGAAGGCATCCACCTCGCTGCAAGGAATCACCACCTCTGCTCAAGTAAAACACAACATAACTGCCCTAAAATAATAATAAAAAAAGGGAAGCAAAAATAAAAATTAAAAAAAAAAAAAACAAATTAAAAAATAATAATTACAACCCCCCCCACGGCACCACCCTTGGCCATAGCCAAAACCTCCAAACGCAGGAGATAGGTTCCGGCCTGACGTCTACTATTGTAGAAATGAAAATTGCAGCCCCCCTCTCCCCAGGAGTTTATACCGGGGGGGGGACGACGACACTTTCTCCCCCCAAAGACCAAGTCATGCATTTTTATTCAGCTCCACACAGTAAAAAACAAGCAGCACATAAACAGCCCAGCATCATGTCTCTCTCATATATATATATATATGAAAAATAGGTGCAGAATGAAGAGGACTTGCTGCAGAAATTTCAGCACAAGCAAAAATATTTCTCCAACGTTGGAAACAGAAGACTGAAGCTCTGCTAGCTCCTGTCCCCCGTGCTTTATTAGCCATCTGTAAGAAAAAAAACACAATGCATAATACTAACACTCATCTCTTTAAAGTGAGCCCAATTCCAAGTCCTTCATGGGGGGGTGGGGGGGAAACAAACCGTAATTTCTGTGCTGAAGCTTCTGTCTTTCTTCATAAAGGTCTTTCCAACATACCGGGGGGGACGTGCTCCGCAGTGAAGTGTTGCACTGCTGGACTGAGTCTGTAGAGAACACTTGAACGTCTCAACATAAGCCAAGGTCTAAGTCCCCTGTAAAAATATGAACTGGCAGCGGAGGAAAAAATGCACCGTCTAAATGGAGCACACCGCTGCCCTGCTGGATACCAAAACTGATTTCTGGGGAAGATTCAACTCCACTCATGATTTTGGGTCACAGGAAATTCAAGCGTTCTCTTTTTTTTTTTTTTAAATAGACTAAACAAATAGGCCTGAAAGCAAACTACAAGGCCTTCTCTCTTCGGTTTTGTCTCAGCTGTGGCTTCTAGTTCTTGACTCATCGTCCTGAAAAATGAAGGATGCCTCATCTCATAGTGCAGTAACATCCTCCGTGATGTTCTTGGTATTCACCCTTCAAAACAAGGAGACGGTAGTAAGAAAAAAAAACTCCCCGAGCAGAGGAGGGCGCAAAATACACATCGTCTTTACAAAAGGGATTATTACATTAAGCAACTGGAATAGCTGGGGCTTGGATCTGTGAGCCGTGGTACCCGAGAGCTCGGTCCAAACGTTGCCGCAGGGGCACGAGCCCCGGGATAGTCCCAGCCTGGCTCTGATTCTCAGTAGCTGGACCGAGCTCCGGCGACTTGCTCCAAGCTTGTGCTGCCGGCAAGCGGTAAAAACAAAACTCAGCCCAGAAAAAAACACAAACCACCAGAAGCGGAGAACAGCCGGACCATCGCTTTGCCTGCAGTTTCTTTCTTTTCCAGCATGCAAGTACTCACGTGGCAACGAGCTGTTCTCCAACAAAGATGCTGCACCAGGAGGGTTGCCGGCTGAAAACTCACGTCCACAACCGCGTCTTCACAGGATAAGACAAAAATCTCGAAGCCCGTAAAGCAGATTATCCCATTACATCGAAAGAACAGATATTGAAAAGTGACATCCAGGACCCTTCCCTCCACCCAGAAGTAGGGTTTCGCATCGCGAGGACTGCATCCCCAGAAGAAGAGCTGCACACAAACAAGTGCATTTGCCCAGCGGAGGAAAACAGGGTGCCTTTTTTCCTGTGGCCCACTGTTAAGACGGAGTAGGGATTCACCTTTAGGACTTTACTGACCTCATCTAATAACTCAGATGTAGTTTTGCGTGCCCCAAAACCCACGGATAGGGGAAGGGGAGCCGCTGCAGAAAAAGGCAGCCTTACATTCAACCGCACAGCGACCTGATCTGACTTGGGAGTTGGCCCTTTCAGCGGGAGGTAGGCGAGATGCCCTCCAGAAGTCCCTTCCCGCCTACGTTTCTCCATGAGCCTGCACCAGCTGCGGGATTATTCCCTGCCAAACCGCCACGCTGGAGAAAATGATTATTACTCACCTTGCATTTGATTACGCGGTGCCAGCCCCGAGAGAATCGCCTCCGCTCTGTTCTTGTGCCAGTCCGTGCTGCCGAAACCGGAGGCCCTGGTAAACACGCAGAAAAACAACACCCCCCCCTTCCCTAACACGCCCCGCAAACCCGGGCAGCGATACAAAAAGCCCACCGTGTAACGCCTCTTTTCAACTAGATACCTTTTAGGACTGCCTCTCTTTGCTGTGTGTTCAAAGGCACGTCCCCGGGGGCACCAAGCCCGGCTCCAGATAACGAAGTCGGAATCGCAGGTCGACACCGGGTACCCTTCCCAGCAGCAGCTCCTCGGGGAGCACAAACACAAAGCAGCCACCCAGGGAGCAGGCAAGGGAATCAATCCCTCCCTCCCTCTGCTCAGAAAGCCTTTACACCACTTTCTCCCTGCAGGTGTTTTCTCTGAAGCAGCTGTGCTTTCAGCTAAAAAAAAAAGATCCACCCTGGCACCATCCCACACACCATTAAACTGCAGAATTTTCCCATATTTCGAGCTTGCCATTGCTAGACAGACCCCTTCATCTCAGAGACCTTGCAGGAGGACGCACTAAATAATTGCTGTGATACAACCCAGGAGGGATATTCAATCCAACTCGGTCACAACTGCACCTTCCTTACCCCTCACCTACGCTGTCCAGCGTGAGCAGCAGAACAATAAAGCGCCCTCAGCCTCTTAGACATTAGAGCAGTAAGTTTTACAGGGAGAGAATTTCAGAACGATTTAAGCCCATACTTGTTTCTCCCAGTAGAACCACCTACGGCACACAGCCCGCGGGATCTCGTGTAGTCAGCAAACAACCGCGTACTGCAGGACCCCCGGCCTCCTCCATGGCATCGCCTCCCCAGAAATTTAGGATACAGAACTCAGCCCGCTGGGGAAAGCCGTCGGAAGAGTCCCTGCCACCCGGCAAGCCCGCAGGGTTTGCTAACGTGGGCAGCACCATAGCAATAGCGATGCCGAACGCGCCTACAAGGCATGGGTGGCGTCGCAGCAGGCAGCAGCGCGAACTCGGGGCCCCGGGGCTGCACGGGCACTGTAAGAACAGGACCTTCTCAAGGCTATGGCACCGGAGACGCCTCTCATCAGCTCTACAGCTATACGCAGATTGTCGGAGTCGCTGCGGCTTATAGGCTAAGTAAAGTACCTTCCATCCTCCTGACGAACAGCTTCCTTTCTCGCAGGAAACGCGTCTTCCACTTCCTCGGACGGAAGAAACCCCGCAGCTCCTGGCAAAACCGACGGCACGCTGCAGTCTCGGAGGTCACCAGGCTTCGCATCGGAGGCAGCCCCCGCGGTAGAGGGGGAAATCGCGTTCTTCTCCTCCCTCCGAGCACAGACACCTGGAAGGAGCAGCGATGCACGCAGCCGGCGCGAGCAGAAGTTGCAAAGCAAAGGCCAAACACATTCAAAGCTTCAGGCGCTTCACTTATCGCTACGCAGTCGGGCGGGGAAAAGCCGCAGTTGTGCGGGCACGGACTCGGAGGCGGG
>NW_008794599.1:555139-579763 GCF_000699145.1 Aptenodytes forsteri | reverse complement strand
CCGCAGTGGGGCGGGCCCGGACTCGGAGGCGGTCCGTGGGGCTGCCCCACGGGCTGTTTGCAGACCCACGCCGTCTCCAGATGGAGAATGGACGGGCTCCCCGCCACGTAACATTTGCAGGGGGCAGGGGAGGAGGAGGAAGGGCCGAGGGTGCCTTCCAGGGGAATCCGTGTCATCACCGCATGAAAGCACGGTGAGAAGCTCCCGGGCCGGGGCAGCCAGCCTTCGAGAGGTTTCTGCCTCCAGAGTGGCCTCCAGCCCAGGCTCAGAGGAAGGATTTGGACCGGCTCACGTTGCCATGGAGACTGCGGGGACTTCGAGGATGCTAGGAGGAAAACTCACAGGTAAAAGTGGCTCTCCCTGCCCCTTCTGCTCTCCCATCCAGAGACCAAAGGGACCATGTGGGGCAGTCTAAGGCACGGCAAACGGAAAATCTGCTAAGTTACGTACCTTCCCACAACACGCACAGCCAGGCTGTAGGACCCACAGCTCCACGAAGCTGCAAGGAGGGAGGATGAGGAAGCCTCCAGAAAACAGGAATATCCCCAAGCTGTTCCAGTTAGAGACAGCAATGGAAGAGGAAGAGGTATTAAGCTTCACAGACCATGCTCCGTCACCTCCTCCTCTTACCTCTGCCACGGCAGGGTCTTTACCCCCTCCCACTGACATACACCATGGCAACCTTTTGGGGAGATCGGACCACTTCCCTCAGGCCCCAGCCTTTCCCGTCACCTTCCGTCCAACGCTCCCGAGCACCGGGTTTGTTCGGCGCGCTGCCGGCGACGGGCACGGCGGCCGCTCGGAGAACCTCCCAGATGCCATCCAGAGGCCGGCTGATGCTATTTAACAACCGACTTGTTCAGCCCGCAGCCTGTTCTCAAATTGCTCTGGGGAAAGGAGAGCCGCTTGAAATAAAACAGTCTACGTTAAACCGTCCTGGCAGACCGCACGGAGAGCCTACAGGCCAGAGGTTAAGCGCTCCTGCAACAAAGCACAGGCTCCCCACGGGTCACTGGTGAATACGTGCGTTTTTAACATGCTCCTTCCTGCAGAATCACGTATACGCGCATTAATGCCTCCTCTCTGCTGTGCGCTCGCGCTCAGCAGAGCCTTCTCACCGCATCTGCAGCAAAGCTACCGGTGCCCGCCGGGATCAAAGGCTGAATCTGGGGAGAGGCATCCAGCACTGCCCGGTAAGGAACGGCACGGGTTAAGGATGCCCCGACTCCCGCGCTGGAGAAACAGCTTTTAAGCCTGCTGCCTTACAGCTCCCCAAGGCTTTCATCCCGTGCTGTTGCCAAGGATCGCGGCCAGGTGATTTGCACGTGGTCCCACGTGAGACCCGAGAGCGCGAACAGCTTTTTACAGGGGCTGAGAAATCACGGCGGCGCCGGCACGCGGCGTGCCCTCGCCGGCAGCGCCTGGCAGGTGGGACGGCGGGTCAGCACAGACGAGATTATTATACCGACTCCGTTTGCCGTCCTGCGTACGGCGCGGAGATCAATGCTCATTTCCAGCAGCCCACCGTTTTTCAAAGGCTCGACTGAGATATTTTCACGTTTTCCGAACTACCTAACGTTAGCATTTAGCTCCACTTGCCCTCCCTTTCCCTACCTTACTCTTTATTACTCTGCTTGCCAGTTACCTGTTACTATGTCCTATAAAAACAGGCTTTCTCCCGGCTGATCGCCGTTTGACCCTTGCCGTGCGCGTCTAAAAGCCTCTGCCATTGCAATACAGCCACCGGCAAAGCACCGATGCCAAATACCAGAGTTGAAACTGCTCTGGAGATCCACACACAAAGAAATTCCCGTGTGATGACACCAACATTAAGCACCGCACTAGAGCTGGACAAAAGGACATACCTTAACATTGAGATCCGCAGCTTGCTCCGGGAAACACGGAGGCTCAGGGCTAAAACACCCTAGAGGTCTAAGGATTGAGAGGTTTTATGTGCTCCATCAGGTTAACGTTACCTTTTGATGGGGCAGCGCAGGGAAAGGCACCACATCGCCGCGTACTTGGGCTCGTCTCCTCACAAGCACCTTCCACCCCTTCTGTCGACCGGGGCTGAACGTAGAAAACACGCTCCGCGCGCATCTCGGTTAAGTATCGCTTTCCACATCAAAGACAAGCGAGGCTGGTAAAATGAATCCGCCCACGTTACATCCACCTAGCATCGTGCGCAGAAACGGTTTCAACGTACCTTACCCCGCTGCACCCTCGGAGCAGCAAGCACTGACGAACAGCTTTACAGTGAGAAAGGAGCCAAACTGACCCAGCGCTTCCTCTTGCCAAAGGCCCCTCTCTCAAACGTCCTTTCTCCTTAACCGAGAACGACGCTGCTCCTCTTGAAAGGTAAACAGAGGGCTATTTCTTTTTTAAAATCACAGTTTTCTTCCGAAATGCAGCTCTCTACGACACTCTGCAAGCCTTTTGCCAACCAACTACTCCACTGTGCTTTGGATCATCTCATTTTAAGTGTCTTACCGCGCCGAAGCTTTTGACGCTTCCCCCAACTACCCTGCGGCCTCTTTGCTGGGATATCAGCCCTTCGTTTGCACGGCTGACACCAGTAACGTTTGGGACAGATCTTCAAGTGAATACTTTTAACCATTACCTTTTCAGAAGCTGCGGTCGGAATCCACGTCATAAAAGAATCGGTCCTGAGCACTTGGCAGTCTGTGCCAAAGCATGCGACTAACAGAGTCTGATTCCAGCCCGATGCATTTATTTTGTAGGACTAATAGAATTTATCAAAGGAAAAATCTGATACCCAAATTCAATTCTGGAATTCAATCCACAGCCTCTGTAATTTGTTTCTCTTTCAGGTCACCCTACCTGCGGGTGCAGTTCAAGAAACAGCTTCGGACTGAAGATTTGCTCCGGCATCATTTAAATGAAATTTACAGTTTGAAATCAAAACCCCTTCCCAAGTTAGTTGTGACAAGCCAACAGACGGCATTTTCTAGGACAGCATCTGTTCTTTCCCGCAGAGTCTGAATAATTTAACCAGAACATGGAAGTTCCAGGGAACCAAGGAGCCCACGTTTAAGGAGGAACAGGACACACGATCGTTTCCCGTTCAAAATTGCTAAGCTTCCACGATTCCCCCTACCTCCTCTCCCCCTCTTCGTTCAGACCTATTGGGAACTGCTCAGATCAATGCGAAGGAAGATTAATTCCGTCTCTCGGCCTCCTAAAACAGCGTTCAAATGGCAATGACTCTTCGGTCATTTCGACGAGACGTGAGAGAGGAGGAATTTGCGTTCAAGGTCAGACTTCAAAGAAGGGAAACAGAAGAGGAATGACATTCAGGAGCAGAGACAGCTGCGAGCTTTACAGGCTGATAGCTTTGGGTGTTCTGGAAGAGAAAGTTAAGCCAAACAGTCAAGTTATTTCCCTTCGTAAAACAAAAACATTAGAAGCGAGACAGTAAACACTAAGCATAGTTAGCCAATTTACTGCTATTTTAACAAAAACATTAGAAGCGAGACAGTAAACGCTAAGCATAGTTAGCCAATTTACTGCCCCGGGCTCTTTACGTCTTCGAGGTATTTTAGATCTGGCCATCCACAACAGGAAGCGTTCAAGGAAACCGTGTCGTTTGAGGCCTGTCTTTTTCTATGCCCTCTTATCTAGGAATTCGAAGATTTCCTGCAGCCTCCCCCCCCTTCTTCTGCCCAACCCTATTTCGAAGGCAGGCGGGCAAACACAGGCTCCGAGCGTGAAGCCAGCACCATCACCGCGCTACCCAAATCCGCTTCCCCACCCCCTGGATCCGTTCCTACAGCTCGCTAGGAAGTGCAGGTGGATGGCCGAGCGGCAGGAACAGCTTGCTTTCGCAGAGCGCGTTGGCTCTGCTCGCTCCGAGAAGCCGTGCCAGCGGCCGCCTTCATCCGGGGAGCGGTTCCGGCATTTTGACCGCCGCAGGAAGCCTTCGTGATGTCTTCTGCAGCCGGGCAGATGACGAACAGCAGCCACAGCTCTAGCTGACCGGCGCTCCAGCGTCTAACGGCTGCAGCGTGAGGACGTAATGTTATCCAGGAGTCCCGGGCACTGGTTTAGTATCGCGCCTCCTTCTCTCCGCAAGGGTCAGCAGGATCCGGGAGTACCGCAAAAGGCTTTGGGTACGGCTATACAGTCGCAGTATCAGCACGTTCCTTCTCGCTGAAGCAGAGGCGGACAAAAAGGCGGGGGAAAGGCCGCCGCAGGTGTGGCGAGGACACGGCGGGAGGGGAGAGAAACTTAAGCGAGCCCGTGAATAAAGAGAAGAAACGATCTGGAAGTTAAAGTGTTTATTGATGTGTTTAAACTTTGTACGTTCCCCACAGACCACACTAAGGAGTTTGCAGGTAAATCTGTGCATAGTGGGAAGAGACACGGAAGGGGGGAGAAAAAAAATAAAGTCACAGGAAAAATAGAAAAAATACACCACAGGTTACCAGAACCTCCAGATTTAAAAAAGCCGTGAGCATTAACACCAACTATACAAGCATTACAAAGACATGATGGTGAGTGGAACAATACCCCTTTTGTTCTTCTCGGGGCCTATGCATCCAATTTCCCTTAAAGCAGGCAGTATCCCTTTCCCAACTTACCCCTCTCTTAACCCCAGCTAAGTGAACTGCTGTTTTAACCCCAGTTAAAGTGAACTCCACGTTCATCAGCTCCCTCGGTACCGATTATTGCAGTGATTTGTCATTTCTGGGCGAACACCCAAAGCCGTGCCTATGGCCCAACATCACCGAAAGAGACGCAAAGGCTCAAAACCTTGCGTCTCTCAACTACTTACCACGTTGGTGAGGCAGGAGAGCCGGGGAAAATTAGAAAGTAGTAGCAAGAGGGGGCTGTTAATGCCAGGTGAGTACTGAAGGAAACTGGTTCGGAACGGAGGATTTAAATTCAATACCAGGAACTTCCAACTCTAGAGCAGAACTGAATCTGGAAGGGGAATGTGCAGACCCCAGTATGCACAAACCATGTTCTAACATTCCACTAGAATAACTATAAACAGAGATGCTAGAAGCCTTTTAACTCCTTGCCTCCAGGGAGTCGTGATTCCTAGAGCCCAAACTGCTAAGCAGCAGGGTGCACATCACTGGCATATGAGGATGGGGGGGTTTTTTCTTTATTTTTTTTTTTCTTTTTCTTTTTTTTCTCGTTACACGGATTTTTGTTAGTTACCATTCCCAATTGCTTCCTTGCTTATGCTGTCATAGTTCCTATCCCTAAATTAATCTCTTTGCAACTCCCAGCGAAATTCACTTAAAAAAAAAAAAAAAAAAAAGGACAAAAGAATACTGTTTTATATATAAAAGCCAAAATGACTGAAGAGCCACAACTGTCTCCTTTTTACAAGGCGGGCTGGGACAAATGACCCTCAATATACAGGTGGTCTATCAGAAATAAAAATCAACATTTCCCATTTTATATATATAGAGCTTGTATCAGACAACAGTACAACGGAACTGGTATTTTTGCAGATTATTTAAAAAAAAAAAAAAGAAAACTACATCTCAGTCAAATATCTGCAATAGATCCATTTTTCCCATTTAAGGAGATTTATATATCATATTGTTATATTATCATTTCTTCACCCATTTAAAAGAATGGAAATTGCAACTCTACAGTAGTAATTATAGTCTTAATGATCCAGGAGTTCTGAATGTAAGATGAAGTCCTCTCAAAGCAACTGTTGATCAGTAGTTGATCCAAAACGCTGGACCACTTTGGCCCTCCGCCCTGCTCCTTTCCCGGTCAGGGCTGTTGTATCTTCATCTCTTTTATATCTGCATCTGCTCCAGGTATTTGTAAGTGGGGTTCTCGTAGCCATGGTTTTGCATCTTGCTCAGATGCCGCTCTTCTGGGGTAAGCATCGGGTCAACCTTTAGAAAGACCGGACGGTTACTGGTCAAAGGAGGAACTTGCAGGTCTTATTTCATAGTAACAAGAGCCGACAGACAAACGCGGGATAAATACCGTGGCAAGCGGTAAACAGGAAAAAAAAGGTAAGCCGCAAAAAATAATTTCCTCAACATAGTTGCTCGTTCGGGTGCTTATGCCTCCTTGCCTGCCCTTGCCTCTTTGGGTATGTTCTCCACAAATCTCTCATAATTTCACTACCGTTACAAATTTGGGACCCGCTTCTCTCATTAAAGAGGTCGTTACAATTTCCCGCATCGGCTGGGCAAAGGGGAAAGGGGGCTTTCTCCAGGCTCCATTAAGTTGTCGTTAGAAACGTGCACGTTGGGAGCAGAAGGAACAAGAAGGAACCGCTTCTCAGCGTTCAGCCGATCGCGCTTGTCTTAATAGTCGTTACACTATTTGGGAGGACAACTCGCTATAGATGGACTGACTTACTCCCCTGCTAAAGATATCGCCTGAAAAGCTCATTTACTGCTAAATCCTACCCTGAGCCAGACAGGGAAGCCTAACTGAATTCCTCGTGATAAGCGAATACAACTGTGAAGTGACAGGTCCCAGCATGGCACGCCGATGACCGATACCTGCATACTAACAAATAAGCGAAGAAGATGTCAGCATCTACAGAGTTAAGTCCCATCTAGCTAGGAGCAGAGCAGTTGATGGCTTGGCAGCTACTGCCTTCTTCGCCCCCTACACACAACATGTGATTCAATGCTGACTATTTTCATCCTCGGTTATGGAGCAGGAGTTGTTTCTCACCTCCACAATTCCATGGCTGATGGTCCCATACTGCCTCTTCCTCAGCATCACCAAGCTGATGACTATAACAGTAGCTATGGCAACAGCAATCACCAACAGACCAATAAGGGCGCTGCTGCTGAAACTGAAGTCATCGCGAAGGGAGTTGTCGTTATCCTGGAGGGGAGAAAACAACGGAGCGGGTAGAGGAAGAGCGATGCGGGAGACGCGCTGCTGAATGCAAACCTAAAAGGCAGCCACCAGTAAGGTCTTCAACCATCTGTGGTATCAAGACATGACTGATTACACTAGACAGTGCAAGTATTTCCCCTCTAAATATTTCACCAAAAGGCTAATGAACACACAATTGTTTTCCCCACTTAGGCGTTCTGGACAGGCACTGACCCACACCGCTTTCCTATCCCACAAAACACTTGCGCAGCTGAAGAGCCAGGTTAGCACCTACGTGCGTTTACCGTTTACGTCTTTATGCAGAAATGCTGTACTGCATTATACTCTGCATGACCTCCCAAGAGCAGTGTCAAGGCACCGAACCCCTGGAACACACGGGAACCAAAATCCAGCTTTAGGAATTCGCCGATCACTCGGCTAGGCTCGGTAGCCACATACATACCGGCTCGTCCACCAGCCCACCGACACGCTCCGCGTTGAAAATCATTTCCTTCACATCAAGGGTTTCGTCAATTACCTGAAAACAGTCACAAAAACGTTTTATGAAAGGAGCCATACAAAACAGGTGGGAGAAGGAACACGAAGGCAGGCAAGAGACCTTTAATGAATACTAGCAAAGGCTCAGAACCACCTACCATCTTTCCCCGGCTCTCAACAGCGCGGGATGTTCTCCAACTTTTAAAGCCACCTGAGTTAGTACTGCAACCATTTGGACGTCAGACTACCTCAAACTAAAGACCCAATTGAAAAACGAGGCACTTGCCTTGGACACAGCATTTCTGCCGTGTCAGCTCTAACCTGTGGCTTTAAAACAATTTTGAAAGGAAACTTTCAAAAGTCAACTTTTTTTGTTTTAAACCCAGGGAACTGAGGCGAGTCGGCTGCCACTCTGACCCAGTGAATTCTCTGCACCGTAGATACAGCTAATACCTACTGGGTCGCTCACCTTCAGAAGGTGGTAAGGCCTTTCTTGCCAGGAAAAAGAGGTGGGGAGACAGATGGAACACACCAGCATTCGGTGTATTCAGACGGCAAGCTACCTAGCTAAAATAAAGGCATATCAAAGGGTCTCAGCCTGGGAAAGCAGTTACTAAATCAGACCCTTCTCCAGCTCAGACTGCCAAAGATCTAGATCTCTCTCCTTCCCTCACCCTCCCACCCTTCTGATGCTAATCAGTATTAAGAGCCTACAATAGTCAGAAAACTGACTCCCCCACACCATATGGATAATGAATACACTGACATTCTGTAAGCAGGAAGGAGACATGGAAATAAGCCACTGCTATTAATTAGTGTCCGCGGCAGGCTTTGCTGTACAAAATAAAGGTGGAGGGCTCACCACATTTTCATCCACTTTGTTCTTGCTGTTAATCACTTTTTCTTCAGCGCCGATCAGCCCATCCAACTCAGTCATGCCAGAACCTGCACCAAGAGAGCAAAGGCAGGGACCGTTAGCCAGCCCTCCGTGACATTTAGGAAGGGTTACGTACTCTCTGTAGAGCTGCCATGGCTAGCGTGTTTAACCGCATGGACCGCTGATTATTAATCTGTCTTCATGCTGTTGTGTCAGAAGGGGAGCTCATAAGCTATGCTACAGTGACAAGTGATTGGGGGGGTTCTGTTAATGAGGGGAAATGAGGTGGTAATGAGAGGAGCAGACAGGACTCACCAAAAACAGGCTGAAGTGTAAATCCAGAAATACCGTACTGTTAAAGTGCTGCTGTTAGAGAAGGTCCAAGGCAACGTGTAACACAAACTGTGAGCGCGCAGTTCCTTTCTGCAAATGTCACCCTGGGTCACCACCACCTCACCGTGACCCCCGGGACAGAAGTACGCATCTCCTCTCCGCTGAGAGCCAGCGCGCAGGGAACGCTTTCAACCGCACGGTCAGCATCACCCATTCGTTTGAAATCAAGCGCATCAGCAAGTGCCTCGGGAATGAGAATTTCAAGGTCACCCAGTGCAGCTCTGTAATGGGCTGCTGTCCCGTATCTGGCACAAGCCCAGAAACAATAAATCCCAGGGCAAGGGAGGAGCAAAGACCTACACTAGCCTTTGTACCAGAACATCGCTCACCCATTTCTAGGCTGAAACTAGCAAAGGCTCAAGAGAAGAATATCAATTAACAGAAGGCGGCTGCTCTGCATTAACTGTTTTGATCTGAAGCGTTTATAAATAGATCAGATCAATAACAGAAGAGCCTGATGCAGGATACTCAGACCTAACGTAACACAGCAAGTTAGGAGAACGCCAGTTTTCCGCTATCAGTAGGCACAACATAATGTCCTTCACAACACCTGCGCCTCCCTAATGCAAAATCAGGAGGACCAGCGAAGCCTCAAACCTACAGCGGGGTCTCTCCAACGAGGAGCACGAGGTGGGGGAAATATTACTACAGCACTTAACGCTTTGCCCGTGATTGCATACACCTCTCTGCAAGCTGCTGAGCTTGCAGGTTGCCTAAGACATTATGTCAACCGCTGCTGAAATTGGCAGCATGTTCTTTGATGAGATGCAAGGAAAGGCTAGTTGGCTCCAAGGCAAGTTTTTACAGTGACAAGCTTTTACTGCCTGAAAACGCCAAGGAAGCTAACGTTTTACTCCAAACTCCTCCCAAAAGAAGCATCTCGGGTTTTAGTGTGTCCCCTTTTCCTGTTCTTTGGAGACAGTAATCAGATTCCAAGCACGGCCAAGACTGCCAGTCTGACTTCTCACGGCTGTCAAAGCAGGTCATGTTATTGTGAAAGTCAATGATTGGGATTTTCTGGAGAGACTAGCCACAAATAGGTTTTAGAGAACTCCTGTGTCTGCTTTTGGCCTATGGCTCCTTTATTGAATTCTCGGGAGCCAACGCAGCATAGTCTCCAGGGCTGCGAGTTCAGCTGCTGCACTGAGCTTTGCTATTTCTCACAGAGTGCTGTACCAAATAACAGGCCCAGTTCTACGTAGCTCAAAGGCACAGTTTAGATTATATACTTCCCAGAGAAAAAAAACCAACACACGCGCACAAAAAAACCCCCAAAACTCCCTAGCAGCCCTCGTGAAATGAAAAGGGAAGGGAGAGAAGGGGCAAGTGCAGGATATAATCTTGTCCCCAAGTCATCAGAAACTCTTCCATTTACCCAAACGGGGAGAACCAGCCCATATGTATCGTCTTTAAGTCAACAAAGCAGTTGTCCGAAAAACCCCCGAAAAAAACCAAAACAACAGAAAACTACAGGCTGTCCCAATTCTTTCCAGAGCAGTCGGTACACTGAATTAGCTGCACACCGTTCCACGAGAGCGGTGAAGGTGACTTACATTTGCAGAGAAACGCTGATAATGAGAATAGTTTCAAGCTATCCGGCCTTCACCACGTTACAAAACTATTTGTGTTCATATTAAATGGTTATTAGCAAACCCCTTTGCTCTCCTTTGAGATTCCGCACAACATATTTGGAACCAAAAGCAGATTAAAATGCTGGGTTTACTCCCCACGCATAGCACTTGTGCCACTGCTCTGCAAGAGCGTTTTAAGAACCAGCCTTCCGTTTCTGCTTCAGGAGCTACGTCTGTGGTAGCAGATCAGCCGGACCTGATCTTTACCCGAGACTGTACCGCTAACAAAGCAATTAATTTAATGCCAATACTTCTATGCCGCTCCTAAAGCGCAGGCGGCCCCTTTTTAGCCAGGCACTGAGTTACT
This sequence comes from Aptenodytes forsteri, assembly GCF_000699145.1. NCBI lineage: Eukaryota > Metazoa > Chordata > Aves > Sphenisciformes > Spheniscidae > Aptenodytes > Aptenodytes forsteri. The sequence continues at coordinate 569,220 of NW_008794599.1, read as the reverse complement.
ACAGAATTAATAATGAGCTAAAGGAGAAACGGATAATCACACAGGACTTTGCTAGTACAGAGAGATGCTGCATGTGAAAAGGGGATGCCGAGGAGACCGTAAACACAGAGGGAATCTCCTAGTTTCCCTGCCCCAGAACCAGCTGCGCTCTGTAATATCTATGAGGACATTTAGCTGGGAAACACCGCCTATGCCTGCTGCAGCACTCTCATTCCTACTTTAGCGCTGTCATCGGGCGGCAAGGAGAGATTCCACAGCGGGCAGACGAGCCTCTAGACGATTTACCATCAGCGCTGCAAGGTTTATTTTGAGAAGTGTCGGACACGAGTACACACGGAGAGATGCAAATACTGCACGGTCGCAGACAGACTGCTAGGCCCACATTTCTTGAGGGCAAAGAAGCTACTCCGTGCACTCTGAGACACCTTGTGAGCCCATCAGGGAGGAACACACACAATCAATTAGATGCTCAGACTAGCTCGTTTCTTTAACACTAGGCCTAAACAAGCAAGATCGAAAGTTACTGATCTAAATGAGAGCAGGGAAATGAAAACAAAGGTGAGTATGAAACTAAAATGAAGCTATCAAACACACTGAGAAGGTAGGAGAGTGATCGAAAGCACTGTGAGGGAGCAGCTTAGAACCAACCTTTTTTCATTGGATGGTACAAATCCGGCTGAGGATCTAGCAGGAGGGAAAACAAAAACAAAAATAGCAGAGAAAGGAGATTAAGAGAGAAAGGAAAAAAGGCTTGCGCATGATTTCTGACTCAGACCCTGGGAAATGCTTTTAGTCTACAGCTTTCTTTAAGCTCAGGACTCTGTTCAAGCGTTTTTAAAATAAACACACACACACACACACCAGCTGTCAACACCCGATGATACAAGAAATATATATCTATATTTTTTAAAAAATAAACAGAACTCCTGCAGCCCTTCAGCGGGTCACGGCACAAAGACTTAACGTTACATGAGAGTATTTTGGTTAAAGACTGAAAATTAATTCCAGAACCAAGCCACACAGCAAAAATTTAACACTCCCTGCAAAATGGAAAGAGAGAAAACAGTTTTGCAAAGAGAAGAGTCGGAAAACCAAGACAGCGGCTCAGCGCAAATTACTAGCAGCACTGCCTCTTTCCAATGGGCAGAGTCTGCGGGGTACTGCTGGGGCGACTGCTTTACTCTTAAATCACCCAAAGGGATGGAGCTTTCTGTCCCACCGAGCTGAGCCTACCGGCTAAGAAAAAGCGCCTACGTTCTGTAAAGCCAGTGAACCCCATTTTCAGTTCCACCTACCTTCGGTTTCAGGCAAGGCTGGGAAGGTTTTCACCTGGAACGGACGGAAAGGTTTGCCCTCCAGGGGAATTTCTTCACTCTCCTCAGAGCTCACTCTGACATCCACCTGGGATTCAGAAATGGAGGATGTGAACTGATCCATGTCTGCCCGTTGCTCCTGAAGCAGCTCATCTGAAAGGAGTAAGAGCAAACATTACACAAACTGCATGAAGCCTGGCAGGAACAGAAAGGGGCAGATGGTTTGAACCTAGCTGAGGCAGGGCTGCAGGGGAACACTGTTCGGGGCTGCCAGGTTATCTTATCTTGCGTGCCCTGAAGTCTCATCTGGAATTCTCAGAAAAGGCGTTGGCTAGAAATACATACAAATAAGGGCCAAGAGGTTTGATGTGGAAGAGGTTTTGGCAAGATGGGATTAAACTCCTATAAAGCGGGAAAGCATCTGCTTGTTTTTATGGATCTTTTTCATCTCCCTTTGAGAGAGAGCCTTGCTATTCTGAATGTTGTTGACCTTTTTTAAACGGACAGTGAAAGTTCTTAGGAACAAGCTCTTCTGACCGGCTGTGTTGCAAATCCCAGAGACTATCTGCCCTGCGGTACCTAAGCCTAAGCCCAAGTGCTTGTTGTTGAAGGCATCCCCTCAAAGGAGCTAGCAGCCTTTCTGGAGCCCACTTCACTTGACATAAAAGCTCGTAGTCTAACACAGTGGCACGGCAGCTGGCACGCAGAGACACTCACCAATCTCATCCTGGATTTCTTCAGCCACATATGGCACCTTGTAGAGCAGAGACAAGCTTTGATTCATCCGCTCCTCAATCACATGGAGATGTGTCATCACCTGCAAACGTACAAGAGTGTGTTGGAGTAGGCAAAGACTGTCAGTCACTTGATTGGTACCGGTACTTCACTTGTTTAACAAAGTACCTACTACTGGCGGATCTGCCATGACAGACAACAGAATGGGACACAGGTCCACCTCGTCCAGTTCTCTGACCGACGCTCTCTAACACGTCACGCTTCACTGGAACTGGCCATTTGCACATGGCGCTCTCAGTATTTTGGGAAAGGTTGGGGGCGAGAGAGAGGATTCAGCTGACTCTTGCTGTAACCAGCTCTCTACTGGAAACACTGAAGCTGGTATTTCCCATATGCCACATACGGTCATAATTCATTTCCTGCAGCAGCTACAAGCAAGTGCTTTATTAAATGGATTATCATCCCTGACTACTAGAAAAGATATACGCAAAGGGAGCAGACAATATTATTTATCAACTCTGGTTTCAAAACAAAGGTGCCTTTCAGAACAACGGTGGCATTACATTTGTCTTGCAGCCGCTACACCCACCCACTGGCAACAGCGTTCCCCTTCCATTTGAGAAATAAATTCAAACTCTACGCAACCTCAAATCGCTCTTCCCTAGCATATTAAATTCACTGGTGAAGTCAAGCCTGACCTGAAGAGGGTGCTGCATAATCAGGGATCACGCAGACCACGAAAAACATTTATATGGACGGCCAAATGTTGGAAAAAGCTAAGGAGTTGAATGGACCCGTTTTACAGTCTGACGTGTACCTGACCTTTAAGAGCAAGGATGAAAGCAATTTAATTTTACATGTGGCAGCTTGTCAATCAAGGGAATCGATTGAGGAGCTTAAAGTGCATCTGAAAAGTAAAGCGAATGGAAATTGAACTGTACCACCCACATCCCTCGCATGTCGATTTGTTGACACTGCAGCCTTCAGAATGAATTAAGGACTGTTTAGGTTTTAGCTTAAGAATACAGTTCACACACTCCCTCTTGGGCTTCGGCAGCATCAGAACAAAGGGTCAGGGTGGACTGCGCTTGATACGCTAAGCTGTCTCTGAGAATGCTACCACATATTCCGCATCACAAGCCAAACATCAGCTTGTAAATACCACAATTGCTACCAGTCTTTCTGAGGATGCGCGGCTTAACAAGAATCATAGGATCAGCGGCAGGCAACCCGAGAGACAAGCGTGGAAGGTACACCTCTAGAACCCAGAAACAACACGAAACCCACGGGACCAGGCACCTCCGAGTGTGAGGTTCGCTTCTAGAAAATCCCTGCAACACTACTCTACACCTCACCAGAGGTGACAGTAACAGACTCCCGTCCCTGTCTAACTCTTAAACCACGGTATTTCCATCTACTGGTTATACAGCCGAGCAATAAAGCACTTTTCTCCCAGTAAACTGGGACTGGTAAAACACAGATTACGCTCCTACAGCTGTGACTGGACAGGCAGTTCTCTCTGCTTCTCTCTGAACTTGTGAAAGGACATACCCTTATGAACAGACCTTTCAGTGTTAACAGGCCATTCTTAATTTGAATCTTAGGCCTTTCAGTAGATCTTTCACCATTTTAAAAGTGGGTTGTAAAAACAAGTATCAGGACATAATTCAAAAGGTGTGTGGAATATCTGCAACTACTCTTACAAGTACAATGGCCAGGTCTGACATCCACTTGAAGCAGCATACTCACACACACCACCAGCAGAAGGAAAATTACTTTCTGGCTGTTGAGGAGTAAAAATATATGGCAACAGGACAAAATAAACTCATCCAAACCGACTTTCTAATAAAGCTAACAATGATGGTCAAGTATTTGGCAAGGGTTATGTATTACGCTTTGGAAACAAGGCAATAACTCTGCAGAGGCCCAAGAGAATTCCCACAAACCCAAAACACAGGCATCGCGAAGAACAAGCCTAGTGAAAGGAACACATAGACACAAGGTCTTGGAAGAAGCGAGGAAGTCTGTTCAAGGATGACCAAGTCCCCAGCAAATACTTTCATGGGTATCTGACAAAAGGAATTGCAAAAATGATACCGAACTAGTTCTAAAACTCGTCATTGTGACCAACAATAATTCATGTATAAACCAGAGTTCACATTTTTAACACTGAGTCAAGTACCAAGGAAAATCGTACAGACAGCCTATCTGGTGACAGGCGATACGCGTGCAGAATGGGAGATCTCTGCACAAGTACGAGAAGTTGCTATAGTACCCAGCAAATTAGCGTGAGGACTCGACGCATGGCTTCTACAGCCTCTGAGAGCCAGGGCTGGGTAACAATGCCTCCCTTGAGAGAAACATTCTTATACCTGAGATTTCATCTGTGCAGCCTTTTCTGGGTCAACTGCCAGGACGTGCTGGTAATGGCGGATGGTGTGCAGACGGTCCTTGTTCTCAGCACGAACATAGCGCTTCAGAGCTTGCAGGATGCGGTGGGGCTGCAGGATTTGAGGAGGGGAAGAGTTCAAATCCATTTGATTGAAATAAAATTCACAGCTGAAATACAGCACTTCAGATGTGAGCCTGCTTTGTTACTGGACAGACCAAGATTTTCTTTTTAAATTACGTCTGTTTGACTCAGAACACCATGCTTTATGAACACTAAACAAAGCGGAGGGTTTTTTAACCAGGCAGAGAGTGAGTCAATTAGGAGACCCACTGCTAGGTCTGCAGCACAAACTGCCACGATGGAGAAAGCTTTGCCGGGAACCCAGCTTCCGCTCCGGCAAGTCACAGGCAGTCTTCTCGCCAAGGCATTCCCACCTTCCACCCTACCCAGCGCTACCCTATTGTAAAAATTTGTGGCAAAGAAACTCACCCGCGGCGGGTCAGCCTGCAGGGCAGCCAGGTAGTTCTCCAGAGCAATCCGACGGCGATCATTCAACATGGCTTCCACACGAGCCAGGTGAGTTTCCACAAGCTGCTGCTTCTCACTTGCTGCCTCTTTCTCCAGAGATTTCACCATTGCCTGGAAGTGCTGGAACAAAGGAAGGAGTCTATGAAACGTGCTGTATGCGTCAGGGTCTCCTACTGTCTCTCGTGTAACTCCTTAGGACAAATGGAGCCTGTCACACTGCATGTGCTCGACGTTTACAGCAGGAGAGAAGGGCACCGACAGATGTTGATGCAGATTTCATCTTCGCAAATTCAATAGTGACAATCTGCCTTCCAAACTTCCTTCACGACCCATTTCAAAGGTCTGAAGAGGGCACATGGCCTTGCAGATAAAGATCCCGTTGAAGCTGGGAGATGCAGACCGTACTGAACGAATGACACAGTATTCACTCTTTCCCTCGACCCTGCAATATGGAAACAGGATAGATCCCTGCAGCCTAGAGCCATTAATCTGAATTTGCAAAAGTTTGCAAAGGTATTGCATAGGGCATTTTTCATCAGCACGCCTTCAGATCAAATCTCTATGTATTCTATTAGAAAGGTCATAACCCACATCTCCAAACGAGCCAGAAAAGTCCATTAAGCGTTGTTATGTTTCAACAGAGATGATGGAAAACTCTTTTGGACTTACAGTGGCTTACGTTAAAAAAAAAGTAGAGAGAAAACTGTGTTCCAGGATAAAATCCAAAGCGGGCTTAAAAGCTGGAGTCAGTCACTTAGTTGTATGCTGGTTTGAGGGAACTTCATATAGTTGTCACTGCCAGAAGAGCCTGCCCCTAACAAGCCCATACTGAGACTATCCCTGATCAACTTCACAGTCTAACTGAACTCTCCTCGTAAGGCAGAAGATTGGCATTTTGGCAGCAAACCAGCTTTATCTGCTGCCTAAGTGGTTTTCACTAAGTCTTCCCAAACAGGAAACGTGTGTCCAGAGAGTCGAGGCCGACCCGAACCGGGCTGTGAGGCCACGGGTTAGTGCAAAACAGGCCAAAGGTCTGAAGTTACAATTTGGCCCTGCTGCCGCCACGCTTGAGGGGTGAGATAGCTTCCTCCTGCTGGGCTTAGGAAAGGACCTGGCACAGTATCGGAACACCTCCAGCTTTAAGAACAAAACATGCAGTTGAATCAAATCTCCTCTAAAAGGCAGCTGTTGACAGAACAGGAAAGCTGCTCTTCCATCTCAGTCGTCTTTTGGCTTTGAATATTACAACCTCTCGTTTAGTTTATTGAGAAGACGAAGGCCAAGCACCAGTAACTTTCCTCCTTAGGTCCTTCAACTCTTACCTGAATGAGGGTCTGCCTTTCTGCCTTGGGGAGATTTACAGCTTGGTGTTCTGCTTCCTCCCATTCCTTTTTCACCTGGACAAGAAAAGGACAGAACACATCAACAAGACACAAATTTACGTCTGATCTTTGCGAGCTAATTTTGCCTTCACGGGCAGATCCTTGTACAGCCTGGCTAGGTTTTGAAGGCACAATAGAGCTGCTGTGGGGTTTAAACCTAGCACTTGAGCCCTCTGAGCAGCAAGCCAAGCGTCCACAGTGATTGCTCTCTCCCAAAGCTCTGAAGAAATGAAAATCTAACTGCCACAAGTGCGGTCATATTGCAAGAAACACATGGAAGGCTGGTGACTGGAAAGGAAGTCAGTTCACCATCAATTTGTCCAGAAAAACACGGGCAGCAACCATGCGGCGCAGCACAAAAGACTCAAGCTAGATGCTCACCCGGTCCATGCGGTTGTGGTGTCTGACCTCCAGCTGCTCCTTTGCCTTCTGGAAGCGGGCATGTTCGTTGTCATCAGCTGGGGTTTCAAAGTAGACATCCACATCATCAGTTGGCACTGCAAGGAGAGGGTAAGGATAAGTGGAGGTTCAGAAAACTGTGATCCTGGATTGCAAAGGACAGGTAGGGAGAGGAATCTTCACACCCGCATACTTAATCTGGCAGACTGAGTTTACTGAACCGCCACCTACCAGGAGTCCATTTTGGTATCTTTAAGCTGCCAATTTACTCCACAACATCAGTTAGTTACATCATCCCAAAAACACAGTAATGTGCTGTGGCAACCAGCACCTGTTCGGCCTTCTCCTTAGTTCCGAGACGAGCATTATTCAGCTCCAGCAACAGAATGACTTGGATTGCAGAATAAAGAACTTGTTTTCTCTTCCCTTTCACATTGGCTTTGGATAGTTTAAATGACATTTTGTGCATTAGCTGTTCGCTGACAAGCTGGCTCCAGACATCATTAATATGATCAGGGAGCCTGACAATAAATCTGCACAAAACACTACCCAATATTTTACACTTCAAACCTACCTTCCCTACCAGAGGCACCATGCAGGACTAACAGGCAATGATATTAGACAAGACGGCAACAGAAGGAGGCTCAGTGTGACAAATTGACTTGTCCAATAAACTGGACGGTTTGTATCTTTAAGACATTCAAATCTGAAAAGGGGACAAATAAAATTTCAGAACGGACAATTTCAGGCATCTGCAAAATCCACAACAGGAGCTCTGTACTCCACATATTGCAGTTCAGGAAACGCTGCACAAAGTTTCTGTGCTACAGTTCTAGAAACTACACATCCCAGAGCCCTTTCTGAAAGGATCTACGGCAAACACGATGCGCTCCGTTGCTGTCCTTTGGCAGAGGGAGGGCGGAAAGGGAAAGTTAAGGCAACCTTTCAACCATATCAGCAATCTAGGGGGGGGAAAAACCTCTGACAAGTCATTGAAAGACAGCATGCTTCAGAAAAAAATCTACCTTGCAGTTTAGCATGCACCTGAATCCACGAACCTTTACTCTAACTACGGAAGGAGGAGCGAAGAAGGGGAAAGAACTGTTGCGTGCAAGGGACAACGTCAGATTGGTACCGTAATCTGGGCCTGCTCAAGGCATTTCTGAACCAAGCTTGGACACACAGGACTCTCTCTCCAGCCCCAAATCCCTCTATAACAGGACAAACTTTTGTACAGAAAGCTCCTGACATCCGCATCTTTTATTTCACCACTTCAGTTAGATCAGCCCAATCTAAAGCACTTGCATGAAGCCCATTTTGTAAATAGGATTATGGCTGTATAGTCAGACTGCCAAGCCCCAGATAACACAAAAAGCCTTTCAAAAGGCTTTAATGGTAGCTGAAGTGGAAGTGCTGGACTTGAACAATAAGATTAATAAGGAGGTTAAATGTTTTTGGTAGTTTTATCATCTGACATAAAAGCCAGTTGAAATTGGTGCCAAAAACCTCAAGCTCTCAAAAATGCAGGGATTGAGTCATGATTCATATTTCAAACCGAGCTGAAAGTGGGCATCTGAATTCTATACTACTTCTTCTCTGATATTTTCCCAAAATACAATAGCAAGAAAACGCCTACTACCAGGAGAATGGCGAGTAGCAGCCTGCTTTTCAGGACCGACTAGTCAAACATATGCATGGTAACACGACTGGGGAAAGCAAGGGCTTCCTTCCATACATGTGGAAAAGAAAGCCAGTTACGCAAACAGGCAAGCTATGTGTTCTCACAAGAGGTTAGAGACAGCCCCTGGTCCCTGCTATAGATCTGGAAGATGACAACTAAGCCCTTAGCAAGAGCTGCAAGCCAACGGTGAGCACAGAGAGCATACGTCGAAAGCCACTTTCCCCAGGAAAGTCCACCCTAAAGACCTAGAGAAGCGGAGACAAGAGGAGACTGCTGCAAAAGGACAGACAGAACCGCTGCAGACACCAGAACCAAAAGGATGAGCTACACACGTATCCTCTCTTGACCTAGGCAAGGAGGAAGAGACACCAAACGCCAGACAGACAGAGGCTAGCTGCAAAGGGGCCAGTGGGAGGCAGGACTTACTCATCTTTTTACACACAGCCATACAATACTCCTCTGACTCAAAATTGTTCCTGTTGCCTCCGCAGCCTCCATATATAAAGCGAACGCATTTTCTCTTGTTAGGGTCGAAGTACCAACGAGGCATCACAGCCCGGCAGGGCCCTGTCATCGCCTCCTGGGAGCAGACAGCTGTGTGGAGACGGGTTAGAACATGAGCTAGTGAGGAGCACAGGCCTTGCCGAGCGACTTAGACAGAGCAGCGGTGGCTCTAGTTCACGCCTTCTTGTGGGGCACCAGCGCTGGCCTCAGCATCGCTACTTCAACCGACCAAAGGGCTTTTGTCAGTTTTGGGGGGATTTTTAACATTGCAAAAGCATTCATATCTCAAGGCTTGCCAGCGCTATTCAGGGAAGCGCCTGCACGTGGTGCTTCGGAGCAAACGCGCAGCAGTAGGCTACCCAAGCAGCTGTCTCGACATGGAGCTCTCATCTGCTAGAGTGATTTCTCCTCAGCTAGAGGCTGAAACAGCAAGGATCTATTTTGCTGATGCCTCAGCGTTATGCCTCGGGTGTCCCAGCGGTAGAGCCTCCACTGTATAAAACCAACATGATGGAAAGAAAACCCATTAGGGCTGCTTAAAGCATTCAAAGATGTCCTATTCCGCTGCACTCTGCCTGGACAGACATTTCACATCTTAAAGGTGAGGTATAAGAGCAAGTGAAAAGGCAGGCTAAGCAAAAGGAACATGATCGCCATGGCAATCTCAGCCGCTAGGTTTTTAAGTTTTGAAACATCTATATACTAAATATTGAAACTCCAGGTAGCCACGGCACGTGGACTGCTTCGCAATAAGCGGGCAATATAAGCAGCTGGGTTATTTTGAGGCAAGAGAACAGATACGGTGTATAAGTTAGCAACTGTTCACGGTACTTCGGGGAAAAAAGACTGCGTACCCCCAAAACAGACACCCCAATCATATTGTTCCAATTCTGTTTCAACACCTGCAGATCTGTAACAGTCCTGTACATATATGAGCTAAGCCTTGTTTCAGCAAGTAAAATTATCTGCAGCATGCTGGCATTTTACCAAAGAGATGCAAGAACTGCTGGCAATGATTCAGTGGTCTGTAGCTAATTGAATTTCCTTCCCTCTCCCCTCCTCCCTCCTCTGCAGACACTTCTACACGTAAAGTATAGGACATCGTATAATGCTGAGGCACCACACAATCAGCAGATGCCCTCTGCAATGGCACCTACCGTTTAACAAAAGCTACCGCAAGTATAGTATATATTACCACTGCAGTAAGTATATATTACTCATATAATAAAATTGGGCCAATTGTGTCGGCTGACTTTCTTTCATGAAAGAGAAGGGTTTATGCAAAGGCTATTAAGGCAGCACCAAGTATCTTCCTCAACCTTAAATGGCCAGATGGCACCTTTATGCCACCTCTGCAGAGTATGGCCCACCGCTTTTAGCTTCCCTTTCGTAAACTGGTATAAAACACCCAATCCAACATAATCACCCCAAACTAGGATTTTAAATTCACAGTGTACCCCAAATAGCCTCTAAGATTTTCCAAAATTAGCCTATGCAGATACGGTTTTCTGACTCAACACTGCACCTTCATGAAGGTGCTCGTTCAATGCGCCAAACACCGGGCTTTCTGCCAGCAGAACTGCTGTTTATCTGGAAACATATGGCCCGTGCTCTAGAGAGTTAATTTCAACACTTGAAACGTAAGCATCATCAGCTTTCCTCTGTTTGCTAACTTATCTGGCAAATAAAACTTCCAAGTGGCATTTATTGACTGGCTCAAAAACCCATCACCAACTGACAGCCGACAAGAATACTCTCAAGGAAGCAAGAGGCCTGTAGGCTAGAATGTGTCTTACATTTCATATCGCTGCTGACTTCTTTTTCAGAAACAGCCTTGTCGTTGCTAGGCTCTGTGGGGGTCTCTTCATTGTAATCGTCAACTTTGTAGCTATCGTAATAGTAATCACGGTCTTCCACCACGTCCTCCTCCTCTTCCCCTTCATCATCTTCATCCTCCTCTTCCTCCACAGCTGTTCCTGTGAAGTCTTCTACACCTGCCTCTGTAGGGAACTCACTGAAGGGATACAGTTAAGTTAGGGGGTAAAGTTAAGGCTAATCACTTTGCAGCCAACCTTTGACGTACCAGAATGACGACTCTCTTTTCATCTGTTCTAGGAACGCAAGAGATGGGAAAAATACATGTACCAACTATTGATCAGCCCATCAACGGCAGCAACGGAACCTCCCTCATTACAGACACACCTGCTATTACAGGCAGAGTTTCTCCATGCCTCTGGCTTAGTGGCCTTTCCTTGCATTTTCTCGCCAGCTTCTTTTCAGTAAGTGAAAGTCTACCACATTTGGGGGAGGTACCTACCGTAGCAATCAGACAGTCTTTTTGACCGTCTAAGGATGAAGGGAAGGGGGCTGTTTAGCTCCTCCAGTAATAGGAGCACTGCAAAGTCATTTGTCCTTCTGCAAGGCTTTGTCAGGCCCAGGACACTCCTTTGGGAAATTCAGAAGCACAGAAATTCTCCTCTCAACCCTCACCACAAGGGAGTCACTGTGTGAAATATTCACATACAGCAACTTCACATAGAGAGCTGTTAACATCTATGCCAGTAAGAACCCTACCTTTTATAAAGGTCATAGTCTTCATCCTCGTCTTCATCCTCTTCCTCTTTGGACAGAGCCTCATCCACAACCTTTGCCTGAGGACAACATACGTATTCCGTTCCATGGAACTGGTCTACTCCACAGGGCAGCAGCATGCCGTAACTGTGCAGGATCATCCCTTCTGTCAGACAGGCCTGAAAGAGGAGCCCATTTACGTCAGTTTAGCATCATGCTTTGGATAAAGCTAAAGTTTGCCTATCACAGATCCCAAGAACGCTACCGGTGGTCTAAATTTTACAGCAAACAGACAACAGCGACATACGACCCAAGTCTGAACGTCAAAGGAAAATGGATTTGAAACTTGTAGCTTAAGCAAAATCCCCAGAAAAGTCCCAGATTCAGAGCCATGCAGTGCTTCCTGGTGTTAACGTATCAAACACTCCCCAGCCCCTAACAACTGCTGATTTGTCAGCCTGGCTAAGTTCAGGAAAAATAACTAGACATAACTCAAGGGAGAGAGCACTTGAAAGAAACAGAACTGTTTGCTTTTCTGGGCTGGCCATCTCATTAAACTTTATCTATTAAACTTTACATTGGAGTTAAGTGAATAATCGCTCACGTGGACTCTGTGTCAAGATTATTTTAACGTGCTGCAGATGAAAATCAATCAGATAATTCAAGAAAAAGCCAAATGCAAACTGTGATTAGACATTATGTCTACACACTTTCCTTAAGCTAAGGAAATACATGGCTTTGTGGTGCCCCAGAAAAGAAGGAAGTAAGAAAGGCTTTATTATGTACCTCAGAACCCTTTTGTGCTTTGCTTTGTTACAGCACGGATGTAAAATGAGCCAAATATTTCTGGAAAAGCTTTCCAACTACGTTGAAAGCAATTTTTAAATTTGCTAGACGTTAACAAGTTTATCCTCAATTAAAAGGTGATTCCTCTAGCACAGCTTTATTTAGGCGGGTCTTTGCTCCCGGGATTGTAAAGAAATAGGAAGTTTAACTGGTGCATCCTTAACCTCATCTTTAATAGCACCATCACAACTAATCGTGTTGCTGTTTCTACAATTGCTGTTTCTACAAAGTGGAAAACATGTACATTCCGTCATGATCTTGTTTTTATTACCCCCAGTTCAAATGGGTGTGCAGAGAATTTGCAACATTTCCGCTACTCAGATAAAAAAAAAAAAAACACCACAAAAAACCCCATGGGCTCGATTTATTCTGAGAAGATAATCCATCTCTGATGTAACACCTCCACTAATCAGTCACAACAAAACTCAGATTGTCCCCAAGCAAGCACTCCCAACCAAATCCCCAGCAGCAGCAGGTATGTTAACGCAAAATGTGCAAGAAAAATAGGAAACAGCCTGTGACCACTGTAGCTCTCTACCCTGGAAAGAATGATGAGCCACTGGTTAAAGCAATATCCTAGAGACCCGATTTCAATTGCTAGCTCCATCCTAGAGTATGATCTTGGGCTAGCTGCTTAGGACAGCTTTTCACGAGTGGAGAATAACTCAGCTAGCTAGACAGGTTTTTTAAGTCACTGGAGTACTTTTCGTTTTTACAGGTTTTTTAAGTCACTGGAGTACTTTTAGGGGTTTTTTTTGCATCGTGCTCTGCCTCAGTCCATAGACCGCAACACGGGAATAACAGACCCCAGAGAGAAACGCTGTTATGCTCCAATACTACAAGCATCCGAGCGGACAGATCCAGAATAAATATCCCCACCACGGCAGCTCAATTACCTCTTTTGCCACAGTGTGCCAGTGCTGATGGCTTTCACACACATCCATCCGCTCCTTGTGGAAGAATCGGCACTTCTCTGGAACCAGCAGGACATCGCTTACAAACTCACCCACTGAAAAACAAGAACCGTCCATAGTAAAGGCACGTCCAACTTCCAACAGAGAACAAAGCCAACATCAGAACTCCACCAAAGTGCATTTCGTTGCAAGTGCCTCAAAGGTTTGGTATATTCTTAACGGGGACAGGTCAGATGAGCAGCAACCTATGCAAATTTACAGAAAAACAGGGCCTCAGAGTTTCCAAGGTAAAAACAGGAGCAGGGGCTGATCGCTGAAACATTATGCAAACCCTAAGGCAAAGTTTACAATGCAAGTTAATAAATAGTTGTTCATGGAACAGACAGGATTGACTGAAGAGATTTCATGCAAATCTCTGAAAAGATTAGATCTGCATACAGAAGTTTTCAAACCATTCAATCACCAATTTCTAAATGAGCTGCATCATTCCAAAGCTAGTTCATGGTGCCTGGTGCTGTAACAGCCTGGAAATTTTTATGAGCCACGAGTGTTATCTATGTTTTCAGTATCTGAGCAAGTCGTGTTTGGTTTTGTTTTGTTTTGTTTCCAGATGGTTTAATTCAGGTTCAACTGCAGCACATCCCCTGACTCGGACAGTTCTACCCAAAACATAAGAGGGCTGGAAAAATGAAAACTATACAGCCCAAAACCCAGTACAACCAGAGTCAGCAAATACACTGCATTCCAACAATAGATAACCACAACCTCACCAGCATGATGAAATTTTGGCACAATCTTAAAATCAGACTTTTGCTT
>NW_008794599.1:527221-554879 GCF_000699145.1 Aptenodytes forsteri | reverse complement strand
GAGAGAATCAGTCTGCCCTACAGACTCTGTGTTAGTTGGACTTAAAAAGCTATTCAGCCTAAACTTCCACCACAACTCAGTTTGGTACCAACACACGTGAAGTAAGTATCAGAACTATATGAGCATTACTTTCTGTTCTTAGCCCAGCATCCTAACAAACACTGCGCCACCGGAATCCACAACGTGAAATTTTCTCAAAGTTGAGATTTTTCTTTCCTTCTTGCAGATTTAAATGCCACATCCAGTAATTTTAAAATAAGGAGATATCTAGATACTCTGAGAAGACCAGGAAAAGATCTTCAGTCCAAGTGTTTCAAAGCAACATACCTTGCACCACATGACTGGCAGCTTTAGGAATCATTTCTTAAAACTGGAGAGAAGTTTTTTAAGTCAAAGGCCTTTTCTCCAGGGAGAAGAATTATTTGTCCAACCAATCTCCACCATTATCTTTTCAAAATAAACTTTAACATTTTGCGCAACCAATTTTGCAGCCCCTTAGTCCTGATACCAAAGGCTCACGGACACTTCTCCTATGCACTATACACCAGTTAAGTGGAGTTTAGGGACAGATTATCCGATGACAATTGCAAGGTAACGAAATCAACGAGCATTCATCATCCCTTTTAAATTAGTTAAATTTTGAACCAGTAGACACAACAGAGAAATAGTATTTTCCCCATTTTCTTCTCTCAAAACAGGCCAGTTACAATTTTGAGTTAATAATCCTTCCTCCTTCCCTCTCACGAGAGGTTAGTTAATAAGTTTCAGATAAGAAAGCTAAAACCGACCAAACTTTCAAATCAAGAGACTGTGGTTCTGGGGACTGAAGGCAGAAGACTCAAACCGATCAAATACCATAATCAGTAATAAACAGCAGCCATTAAACAGCTATTTAGAAAAACACCGAATCCTAGCACCTTTGGGTAAGACACATGGAAGGTTCTCTCAATTCACCCCTAGGAAGTGGAAAACCCTTACTCGCTGCGCATTAATGGACACCTTTGCCATTCACGGCCACCGCTGTCAAAAACGAAAAATCCTCTCCCTTTTCAGATCAGAGCAGGCATAAGAGGTGTTTCCATGCCACCTAGCAGCTTTGCCAGGACTGCCAGCAGTTTGTCTTTTCACACCTCACCGGGCTCAGCCCTGCTCCCACCATCCTATTGTTACCTTTATTTTACAGTTCAGTGAGAGTGCTAATGGGTTCTCCTCTTCTCCCCTCTTCGCCTTTGAAATACAAAAGAGCTTTCATTGGTGGGGGGAGGCAGGAGAAGGTTAAACATGGTACGATAGCAAGATCCTACCTCAGGATAGCCTGTGCATTAATGAAGCAAGGAATGGGAACAAAATCCCATAGTTCGACTGTAGTCAAAAAGTCACACGCACCCCAAAGAAACACATCATCCATTTACAACAAGCAATTTGTGGACTGCTAAAGACAACGAGGAGGTATTTTATAGGCATATGGACTACCGACTAGCAATTCAGATCTGAAAACCAAAGCTGCCTTGCAGGCTGGGCCGAAAAAGTCAAGACGACTGTGAAAGACATTAATTTATAAACTTTAACAGATAGCTGAATGCTTATCAAATTTTAGGGCAGCGTCACTAAAATCAGCTTATCTTTCAGCTGGAGAAGAGGTTTGGGGGAGGATTATTTCTAAAAGAGATGACTCCTTATAAATCCAGAGATCTTGCTTTCATCCTTATTTCCATTGGAATTTGCAGTATAATCAGTGGGGTTTGGTTGCTTCTCAAACCTGAATTTCCACATCTATAAAGAGACGCATCTTTCTCCCAGGAGGCACCCACACCAAATTTCATGTCTTATGAAGTGCTTTATGATCATCTAGTGGAGGGTATTACGTATAGGAGAACCGTATCCATACAGTTCTGCAGATTTGCTTGTGTTCTCCTATGTCAAACCATATGTTAACCTGAGATACGGATACAAATTATGAAAACCGGTTCCCACTGAATGCTCCCAGCGATCGGACTCTCCAAGATCGCACAAGACTTCTTGCAAAACAAGTCCTTTCCAGTGGATAACTGAAAAGAGATTCAGTCAGCTGAGACTAAGCTTACTACCAAGAACACATGCAGCGCAGCAGTGTCAGGCACAACTCACAGGTCAAAAGCCGCAAGGTAAACAAGCTAAACGTGCTGACTGATTCAAGTGGGTGGGTAGATTCTGGAAAGCACCATGAAGTCCATCACAGTTTCTCTCATATTCTTTCACAGTTCAAAGCGGGGACATGGGATACAGCTGCAAGAAGCAGGGCCTCTTTGAAACAGCAAAGTTTAAATATAGTCATTGAAACAGAATAGAGATCTCTTGCCAAGACCAAAGCAGGAAGCCTGAACACACTGAGCATTTAAGTCTCCAAGGCAACAAAATATTAAAGCTCCACAAAAATAGGATCACAGTATTAAATCCCGATGTCTTTGTGATACTCAAATACAATAGCCTTCAGGTTTTTATGGCAGTTGCAGAGAGAATGGGGATTTCTTTTTCACGCCAGGCACCATTATTCCACCACAGCTGTTATCAAGCTGTCGATCTGTTGGAGAAAGGCAGAGTTCCATCTTGTGGAAATAAAAATGTCTAAGTGGAAGCTGGATGTGGAAATGGCAACCTGATAGGAGAGAAGCCTTATGAACTCAGTCGTTCTCTCCGTAAGAGGCCAGGAGGCAATTATTTGCTCCTCCCACAAGAATGCACAAACACACCGTACCACGCACTCACCCAGGCACTTGTAGGGCACGACAATATGAGTGTGGTCCTTGCACTGCTTCTTCCCTCTCTTGCACCAGCTGTCGATGCTGACAGGTTGGTTGGCTTCCACAACGTTCGTAATCTGAAGGTCTGGATACATCTGTTTGACAAGATGCAGAGATAGGTTTCTCTCCAGAAAGGACAAAGAATGTGCAAAACGGCTCCTAACCAGAAGTAGCGAGGCTGGTTCTCTACACAAAAACAAGTTCAAATTTGCACACGGACGCACACTCTCTTCTGGACCAAGCTTGCAACAGCTGAAGACATAAAAAAGCCCCCAGCTGTTTGTCACACAGGGCTTGAGAAATGGAATGTGTCATCACTTCTTTGTGGCAGGAGAAGCCAGGTCAGGGGCAACTAAGCTGAGGTGTTTGGCTTTGCGTGGTAGTGGAGGAGAAGTATTTATCTGTGCTATTCTGTCTGGTGCAGCACCATACCCTCTGGAAGAGGGCAATCACCAACAAATAGGGTTTAGTAACATCTCAGGCGCTCTTGTCACTTGTCAAGCTAATAAGCGATGAGGTCTCCCCTCAGCCTCCTCTTCTCCAGGCTAAACAACCCCAGTTCCCTCAGCCGCTCCTCATAAGACTTGTTCTCCAGACCCCTCACAGCCTCGTTGATCACCAACAAATAGGGTTTAGTAACATCTTCAGGCGCTCTCGTCACTTGTCAAGCTAATATGCACCTACCTCCTCAGGTTTCCTTATGCCTGCTCCATTTATGATGTATTAATATGATCCCTACGTCTTGCTCAAGTTCTCAAGTCCAGACACTGACTTATATTTAGGCTTCCGCTACGTGAACCAAATGCAGCCCCAGTTTATCAGCCTTGTGAAACAGTTTTAAACATTTTCCAGTCCAGACATGGTGTGCTCTATTGCTTTCCCATTTAAAAAAAACATTCCTTGTGGTATTTTACATGCCTGTCACCTCAGAGGAGCAATTAAAGACATTTATCAAGGCCAATACGCTACAGCGTATCTGGAGCACACCGAAAGGAGATTATGTTTTTTACAATGAGGAGCCTAAAAATACTGTCAACATTTTGATGAAAATATTTTTCTAATATTCTGGCTGATCGGAACACGTCACCAAGAACAACACAGCAACACATCGTAATTACAATAGGTGTCAGGTTCCATTTTGCACAGCCACAGAGCAGATGCTGGCGAACTGGCTCAGAGGCAGAACATTTGCAGAAACCCCTGCAAAGACAGACACGGATACGTCTCTGACTTACAGACCAAGGACCTTCTGTGGCAGGGTAAGCTGATCTAAATCAGAGGTAGCTCCTAAATCCCGCTGCGGCATCCCTCCCTGCTCTTCCTGGGCAGTAACGCAGCAAGACAGTTCAGGGAACCGAGCTAGTCAGACGCAAGTTAGTCTCCTGCAGGGTTAATTTGCTACCGTCTGGCTAAATTGCAATCCGATTCCTTCGCAGCAGTGAAGAGTCAGGATCACACCGAAAAACTCACCTCCTGGCAGTACTGCAGAATCTCTTCCTTTCTTCCAAAGCAGCTCTTGGTCCCGGAAGTGTCAGGTTCCCATTTCCCAGTCTGGATATTCACGTGCATATTTAGCTTCCCGCAGAACATGGCAATTTGAGGCTCTGCCACCGCAAACCCTGTCCCAGCATTGGCTGCCAGCGCCTGTGAAGACAAACAAAACCAGAACGTGTCGATTGCTTTATCTGATCGAAAGCAGAACAACTCAAAGAACCAGAAACCCTCTGGCATCTTCTCAGAGAGCTCCCACTGAACCCAGGTATCAGTGGAGTCTTGCAAGCTTACTTCGTAGCCATATTCCTTAAAGCTGGTGAGCTCACACCAAGTTTTCACTAGCAAGGTGTTTGTCTTTCCAAACTCTGTTTTTACTATTGCAACAACAACTGACCAAAAACAAAACCAAGAGTAATTCACACCCACAAAGGCTAAAACAGATGTCTGAAAAACTTAAAACGATATTTGATGATAAATAACTAATACTAGTAACTTCTGGCAGAAACACCTCTGTGAGGTTACGCACAAAGCGGATATTGCTACTACTAATAAAATAACTACTTCCAACCGCATGAAGCCTGCTCAGAGTTTGAAGCCACGTGTTTCTCCCAAAATCTTCAAATATTGGAGACAGAAACACCTAAGCTTCTTGCCCAAGCATACAAGTAAAGATGACTTCTGCCGAATCAGAAAAACAGCTGTTGCAACCAACTCCTCAAAGCCTGTCGTCTCCCATTCAGTGCACTCCCATGGGTATTTGTACTGCCTGGTTTCTGATGCGTATTCTGTGCACTTCCCACCCCGGACCAGCAGACAAAAACCCGACAACCCAGGCCCGCATTCGGGTCAAACTGCAGACTGATTAATGAAAACAAGGTCAGGTTCCCTTTCTGAAATCTTGCTGGCTGACCAAAAGAAGAAAAAGGGGATTAAATTAAATTGCAGAGTTGGGGTTTTTCTGAAAAGACTGAGTGGATGCCGGGAGCTGAACATCCTCTCCCTACATAACTACTAGCTGTTGTAAAAGAAAAAAAGAAAAGAAAAGAAAAGAAGAGGTATGAGGCATAAAACAGATGAACTCCTAAATCGAAAGCTCTTTAAGGTGTTTAGGGGAATGAAATCCATTTCAACTACTTCAGACAAGGCAGATTAGAAACAGCAACACACAGAGGCTTCAGGGCACCGCTGCCCCATAGCTGCTTTTTTTCCTGGCAGGCAGCCCTACCCTAGGCCACCAGTCCTGCCTTCGCATTTAACTTTCCATGCACTCAAAAATGCATACGTTACTGCGGGCACTGTTCATTCCCTATTGCCTGCAGATCCCCGTCAACTTATATCAATACGTGTATGCTTAAAGCAAATAAAGGAGCAAAGAGAAGAATTCAGCTGGACAACCCCTGTGTGCAGCTCCTAGTTGCTGGATATTAGGAAAAAAATTAACTCCCATTATAATTAGCTCATTTCTCCCCCTCCCCATTTACACACAAAATCACTGCCTGGAGATAAGACATGTCAACACTCGGAGAGTCAAGGAGTGTTTAGTGCTGAACACATGGCTAGTACTTGGGGGATAAGACCAACCCGAGACACAAAAGCATAAATTCACATCTTAACTTCAGAAAAATTACCCCTTGAGTTTTAAGAACTATTCGACTGCACATCACTTAAGAGAAACAGTCTTACACGAGCGGCTCCTATTTACTCTAACCCTTTCACCCAACAGAGGCTCACGAGAGCAAGTTTTAGCACAGATCACAAAGTAATGAAATACTGAACTATATGTAACAGATACCGGCATCGATGTCCCAGTAACAAAATGCTTCCAAGTTCCTACATACTTTCAGGTTCAGTGTAGGTACATTTGTTGTACTCTCTGTCCTAACGGAGAGAAGAGTGTTACGCGCTTTGGGCATAGGAGGACTTCTGATGAATAGCCTGAGGCTGGACAGCAGGGTGCAATAACTTCGTTCTTTTAGAAATCAAACCATTTAATAAACATGTGCTTCTAACAAGCGCCAGCTGATACCACTCAGCAAAACCTAGGCTCTTGCACTGCCTTCCTCCCTGCCGTATTGTTTCAGAAGAAAAAGGCAAACGTGGAATGATCCTTCATAACTCTACAAACACGCACAGGCAAACTTTGTAAGAGGGCCTTTTTATCTCACTCCAAACAAACACCACTTTGGTACCAGCAGCCACCTTCCAGAGAGCGCAAGACTTGACATGTTAAAGGAAACGATCCACAAGACAATTTTGTTTTGTGACAACACTACAAGTACATCCAAGGTTGAAGCTGAACTCCGAAAAGGACAAAAAGAAATGCAAGATCAAGTATGCACAAAGCATTAACCCTTATAAGACGAATACAGCGCATCGGAAGTGAGTAAAATGTACGTGTTACGAATGGTTTGGAGATCGTTAGCACTGCCTATGCTTGAAATCTGTTTTCTTCAAAGCAAACCTAACAAGTATGCAGCAAAATAAGGTAACCGCATAGGCAGGAGAGGGGCAGGCTCCATCCCGAGAGGCAGAAACAGCCATCAGTAATCCATTCATAACAGCTCTTGCGTGAGCAAAACTCCTGTTCAAACACATACCAACCTCCTGAAATCATGACCACCCCCTATTTACATACTGATGCGAGCTCGTGTTTATTTTTGCTGTCTCTCCGGCCTGACACCTCAGCACTGTGGCAAAGGTATCATTCCTCCTCCGTGGATTGCTCAAATAGTTTGCATATCAGTAGAGCGCTGTTGCCGTAGCTACCAGAACATGCTAAGCCCCAATTCACAGCTGAACAAACGAGACTAATTACTTGCTTGATTTCATCACTTTTAATCAAATGGAAGAAACCTTTTCTTGAATTGCACTGTTGAGTAAGTTAATGAACTTTGATACACACAAGTTGAATCTTCAACCCCATGACCTGCAAGAGAAGGTTTTTGAGCAATGGGCTTCAATTTTTCCACCACTGACAATCCACTCCAGCCGCCAAACACATCAGTTATTTAATTCAGCGTTTTTATCTCATTCTACCTGTAATGAGAGACCACGGCACAGCAAATTTCACCTGTAACAGTGGAGGCCACACCTTTAACACTGCTACTTAAGCAGTGAAGAAAGTCACCTACACGAGTTGTTTGGGACAAAGTCAGTTTCTCTTGCTCCCCACAACTGCCTTTGGCATACCAAAAATAAAAGCAGATCGCTCAGGCTGACGATGCCCGAGGTAAGCCAGTCTGCATTCAAGCACCATTTTGCAAAAGGAGGGCTGGGGAACACACAAGCCAGCACGAAGCTTGGGATAAAGCCATGTCCTTAGTTAAGCTCTTCAGTACTTCAGAGAATTCACCCATTCCACATTGCAGAGGGATGAACAAACTGACAGCACGTTTTTCTTTGGGAATTTCCCAGCCATAAATGGAAGCAGCCGCCTCTTTTAGTGCCGGGGAGCAACTATGCCACCTCTTAAATAAGCAGACTGACAGCTCGGGAGGGGCAACATACACTTAACGGAAGAGAGTTCATCCAGTTGTGGACGTCCTCGGCAAACATTATTTTAGTAGCTATTATCTTATTAATATATGTCCATAACGTGAGGGCGAGATTAATGTTATTTGGGAAAAGACTGTTACATAAACCATTACTTTCCTCACTGGCACTTGCATTTACAAGACGTTTCATGATAAATTCCACTCTGCCTTTTGGTATAATTCTGTAATCCAGTTTGCTTTCCAAGACCAAAGAAGTATTTGATTCCATAAACACATCAATCTCCAGCCAGTTAATGTCAGTTAAATTCCTCACCCTGTCATGCAGTGCCTGATTTACGGTCCCGAAACACTGGAATTCAAACCTCTAAATCTTCTTCTTCTCTGATGGAAGCGTCTCTGCCCAACTATCCAGTCTTTTATTTGCTACTAGCCTCTTCAACTTGTGACAGCGGGTTTGATCGGTGAGCTTCACCCATCCAGAGGCCTGGGCTCTATGCTCTAAAAAAGGGTCATGCCTTTTCTTCCTGCAGGTATCTACCATCTCAAATGAGGGATGCAAGGCTAGAGAGATTACGGGCACGGCACAGCACGACGACATTCTTTAGGGAGGATTTTTTGTGAATTTAAGTCGTTTCTGCTCTCTAGTGTTCCTCTACTTCAATGCTGGGAACAACAATGTATAGGAATTCCTATCAGCTTATGTAAAGTAAGGAATATTTGACATCTACCCCCGAAATGTATGCAACACACTGCAGTTCTGGTTCAAAAAGGCATAAAAATGAAAAACACACTCATTTTCCTCGCCTCGTATTTCCAGGATCTGTTAAACCTCATCACAACATAGCTTATCGAGCATGCTGTCTATTCAGCTCCCTATCGAATGCTATTCAGGAAAGCCTTCTGGCATGCTGCTGGGGACTTCAGGATAGAAGGCTGATCGGAGTTTCTCTTTTGTGAAGAGTTGTTCATCATATTTCACAGAAATGAGGTCCTGAGACCTTTCCTTTTTAGCGCAAAGGTATCTGCAAAACATCAAATTTAACTACATTCTGAATCTTCCGGGAGGTCAAACGTTACAGTTACCTTGCTCATCTGATCAGAGTAGCCAGAATATGCGTCTTTATTCCAGCAAAACTGGGGTGGACGGGAGCTTCGCAGGAAATCTTAGATTCGCTTTTCATTTATGCTAAAACGTTGTTCTCGTAGCACATTGCTTCTAAAGAAAAATCTAGGAACATGCATTGCAGAAAAATCACAGTCTCCCAGCTAACGCGTTTGGTGCAAACACGTCGGCTGCTGGGCACGTGTACTCCCCGTTGCACAAGCACGACGAGAGACGCTGGCCCTGGTTACAAGGCAGAAGGGCTGCAAGGCTTGAGAACCACCGAGAGCCTGCTAGGAAAACTCACACTGCTCATGCTTTCCATCGGGCTTCCTCTGCAGCCATACATGAGCAGCCCTGGCCGGATAAAACCACTGAAGATTAAGTTGCTTTAAAACTGAAACTCCAGCCTCTAGAATTTATAAGCTGCTGAAAAAAACCTCTTAATCGTGAATTGCATTGACTTGGTGGCCAGAGAACGCAGATTAATAGCTGCTGAGGGCATTCACTGCCTCAAAAGAAAATGCACAGCCTTTTGCAGGCTTGTTTGGAGGTTGGATCAGATTTCCTGCTCAGAAGAGTTACAAGTATTCCACAACTATTTGCTGCTACTCTGACAAAAAATGCCAGGCAGTACTTTGAAAGATTACTTGTGCTGTTTGTTTTTAATTAAGTGAAGCCCCTCGAAAGTAATGCTGCTTATTAAATCAGAATGCCCAGGAACCACAACCTGAGGGACTTCAGAACATGCTGTTCAGCACAGTGCTTATCCAGATAAATTACGCTTCCCACCTTTACTAATTAAAGAAGGAAAAAAAAGAAGAAAAAAGCTTTCTGGATTTAAAAAAAAACCCAACAGACCAAAACCCAAATGTTTCCTGTTCTATCCAGAGCGTAACACAGGGATGTCGACACAACTCTTCCTATGTCAGTGTAATATCCACAGATATGGAGGATATAGATTGAACTCTTTCAAGACCACTGAGGAATTCTAACAGTTCCTTTGACACAAAAATGAGTCTTGCTACCTTATCAGCCTTCCTGTGAGCATAAGCCTTGATGGCTGCCGCTTTTAAATGCGTGAGTATTCTAACTTTTCACCTTTTCCTTGGCTGAAAAATCGGTACGCACGTTTGCGCAGGGACTTGACTGCTTCGAAGCCCAAGCTGCGCACCCCGCATTACTGCTGTCTACACAGCTGAAGTTCATGGGCATTCCTCCTTCCGTAAGGAGAGGCCAGCCCTTGGCAAAATCAAAATAAAAAAGCAAAGAGAGATGTTGCAGTCACGAAGTCTACCACTGCCATCTGATGTGAAGCGTTAAACTGAGGCTTTTGGAAGGAGACAGCTGGGCTGGAATTGTAGAGCTGAGCCTTCCCGGGGTCTCGATGTGCCGCACAGCCCTTAAACCTAATGTTCGCTGCCGTGAATCTCACCTGCGAGAGAGATTGGCAAGCTAGTATTCAGGAAACCAACACTTCAATCAAAAAGTGAGGGAAGTTGGCAGAGGGACTTTATGCACAAGAACTTCCGAACAGAATACTTAAAATTCCCCTGCTTTTGGATTTATAACTTGTAAACATGAGCAGAGCTTTCAATTCGCGCTTCAAATTCTGTTTCACGCTTTGTTTTCCTTAGCTTCTCTTCCTGCTTTTATTCAGCAGATAGGTGGCTTGAACCCAGGAAGGCTAATGAATGCCTGACACAGCAGGCAGTAAATCTACAGACTAGCAGCTCATCCTAGCTTTATTGCTTTATTTTTTTTTTAAATTGCTGATAATTACAATAATGCACACGGGCAGGGGTCCAAGACAGGAAGAATTATTGTCTGCAGGCAGATCTGGTGTGAGCTGATAATACCAGCCTGTGTTTGCTTTTGCATTTAAATGGCAGAAATCTCAGTAAAGCAGCCTTTGGCTTACTTTAACTTGCTGGAAGGGGTGGAGTTCTCGTCTGCTCGTCCTTTATTGACTTTTGTGGTAGAGGATTCTGCACCAGCAGAAAACTGGAAACCAATGCAGGAGCTGCAGTGCTAGCTCGGGTGAAGTTTATATTTAGATCGACGCTGTTTATGGCTAACGCGCAGCCTCGAACACTCGGAAGTTCAGTGACAATAAACTATGTCCTTTCATATGTGCCGACAGCAACTGTAGTATTACAAAGAGCAAAATGTTGCTGAAGCCTGAAGCATTCCTTACTGCTTTTGCACCTTCCTCTGCCTTTCTATAGAGAAAAGGGGAGATTTCCAAGTACCTGTGACTCACGGGCAGCCTTTTTGCCCTTGGAATTCGTACTAATGAGGTAGCAGATTATTTCCCCCTCCTCCTCTATTTTATCATGCTCCATAAACCAACCCCACATGAGTCATTGGGCAGATAATCTGCCTGTCAGACATTCGCACTCAGGAACTGCCACATTCAGACAGGGAAAGCAACACTGCAGGCAGTACTGGTGCATAGCTGGTCTCAGGGAGCAGGGATCAAATTCAGCAAAGCCACGATTCAGCATAGTCTTGGCTTCCCGAAGTTGTTTGTGTAACATGGTTGCCTTTGGCATCCTCTTTTCTAACCCCGGAGAGACAAAGTTCAGAACAACTCAGCTGGAACATTCCCTGAACAAACGTTACTGTACCCAGAACAGTGTCCTTTAAAAAAGATTAATTGATAGGCCACAAGCTCTCAAAACTAAAGCTTGTGTGTAACGGCTGGGGCTGGAACAGTTTACCACAAAAGCCACCCTAAAAATACAAGGGCGAGAGAAGAGGTAGGCAGTACTATTATGCCATTAATAATCCTTACACAGTGCACAGGTAGGTCCAAATATGCTTAATCAGTCGGGCTGCCTTCCACTCGTCACAAGGACATCAGGAACAGTTTTCATGCAAAGTATCAGACACGGCTGCACTTACAGCCACTTCCTTCCCCTTTACAGCAAAACACAGCGACGGCGCTATTTAAAGTACCTTTTTTTATGGAGCGATTCTAAGTCATATTACAGCACATGGAGGCCAGACCTATTTATTACTGGGCTAAACTAAGGCACAAAGTGACTTGCCTAAGGTCACCCGTCAGCAGGCTCAGCCCGGTTTAATCCTCAACCCCTCATCACTCCAATCTGTGTCATCATTCTGTCTTGCACAGCAAGACTAATTACTGCCTTCCCACATGAATTATTTGGGCATCTGAACCACAGAGACTCAAGATGTCTTGTTAGCTAGCCAGCAAGTGAAAACTTCAGTGCAAGTTAATGTTTTCATGTACACTAAAAATCTACTGAAGAATAACGGCCACAGAGCAATTTTGCCTTCCTGGACAAATGGAAGGGAGATCCAAAATACAACGTAGGAAAAGTGGCTATGATTTAACCGTGTTTCACTCCGCTTAGGAAAAACATTTGACTCTCAGATCTAACTTTCATTACTGAGCTGACTGTTAATATGAACTGTCACTGTTCATAGCATAAAGGCTTCACTGACAACAGCACACATATGGAGGAGTACTGAGATACGCTATTTTGTAAGTAGCTTCTCCACACGGTTCGATAGCAAGTCCTTTCCATCTCGAGGGACTTTAGCTATGCAAGAGTTAGTGAATATAATCACTGTGGTTACCAGGATACAGAGATTCCATAATACACAGGAAAGTACATTTACAAAATCTTTCATCACTTCAAAACAATTTGTTCGAAGCAAAAATAACTTCTGGACTAAAGCTCATCACAACTCGCATACACACACAACTTGTCTGCTAGCTTTCCTAGTGGACGAAACTGGCAAAAAGGAGACCGAGAGAATATTTATTAACGTCAGGCAGGCAAAAAACAAACCCTTACTACTGATTCCAAGTGATTTAGCATTCCAGGGGGGAACAACAAAAAACAACAAACAAAAAAACCTCCCCCAAACCAGCATGAATATTTGTTTTAGAGATCTCGTGAAGCTCACTGGGAGCTTCACAAAAAAGCCTGCAATGGAGAGACCACTGTAGGAACCTGTGGTTACGCAGTCTAACCATGCATCTAACCACTCGAATGACTCGAGATAAAAAGGCTGCACAGATTGTGTTTTTATCTAACACACAACTATCCAAAAAGCAAGCAGGAAACTGAAGGGCATGTTTTAACAGAGCATCGAGAATTTGAAGCGGCAAGGAAAAATACCTGGAAAAAAATGCAAGACAAAGGAAAGATAACAAGTGGGAATGCAGTTTGGTTTTGGTTTCAACCAGTTGTGAGCTCAAGTATCCCCCCCTTTACAGATGTTGTTCAGCATCACAGATCAGCTGTTTATGTGCACAGACTGCAATTGTTTTGGAACATGATAAAATACTCATTTGGTATCTTAAAGTCCTGCAATGAGGCTACACACGAACTTCCCTATAGGAATAGGGAATAATTCAACAGGCATTGCTCTAACCCCGCTGAAGCTCTGCGGTTCATGCTGATGGCTTTCCATGACCAAACTCACAATCTTCTGTTAAAAAAAAAAAAAAACAACCCACCAAATTAATTGGTAATTCTGCCCTCCAAACAGTCCAGATGAAACTTCAAATCTGGAAGAGGAAACCATGAGGTTTTTAAGTCTCGGCTTTCCAAACCATGCTAATGACCATCTTTTGAAAATAGGAAACCCACAGCTAAAATACAGGGCTGCTTTCATCTTTGCTGCTGCTCCCGGAGCTTTGCCAAGCATATGCTGAACCAGACCAAAATTAACATGTTACCAAAAAAATTATGGAACAGCCTTGCTGTTTTCAGCGTCCCAGCTGAGGATATGTTGATACTTAAACCTTTTAACGTTCCCTCAAAAGCACAGGTTAATTCTATAAATTACAGGTCTATGAAAATAGTCAGCAGTTAGTAGATATTACCAAGAACGGGTAACTTAACTCTAGCTCTTATTAAATATACTTAGGAAATAACGCAAAGTGGGATTTTAAACCAAAACCATCTACCCCACGCACCTTCCCACACACCTCCTCCTGTTATTTATTCTGAGAACTGCTTATGGCTTGTTATGGAGCATCCTTCAGGCAGCACCTTACATCATCGCTCGCATACAAACCAAAATCTTTTAAGAACCTTTAACGTCTAGGGGTGCAGAAATCGGTGCTTTAGAAAAAAATCTTTGTATTTGCTGGTTAAAGATTCCCATACTGATATTGTAAGTTTATTCAGCTACAGTAAGTGGGTTTTTTTTTTCCTTAAATAGAAAAATTCTATGTGAACATCACCCCAAGTAAGTTTAGTTTTCAGTTAGCTGCTCATTAGGAAAAGTTCCTACCACTTATGGCTAAAAAATAAATGCAAGAGAATTAACTTAGCAAAGCCATCTCAAATTCTCACCAAAAAATGGTCTTTCATTTTCCTGACTGCAGCTATTTTTGATCCCAGTAAACAGCAGTAACACTGAAGAAAAGCTGCAAGTTTCCTTCCACTAATGCTGGCAACCTGGAGGCGAGCGAGCAAGCAAGCATGAGCAGGATAGAGAATGACGAGCACTTCTTACTTAAGTAGCAAAGAGGCTGCAGTGCAGGAAGATGGCTCGGAGCAACACTTCTTACTTCCCAGAGTCAGATGGCGAAAGCTTTACTTGTTCATTTTTAAGCTTGTCACCCAACAGCCAAACACCTCTGAGAAGGGTCCCGGTGCTATTAGCAGAATTTAGGCTCAAATCTCACAACTTGAGATCCAAAAGCATCCTTCGTCAATGCTATTAGCAGAATTTAGGCTCAAATCTCACAACTTGGTTCTTCGTCCAAAGCCGAGGATGCAAGGTGGACTTCTACCTATCCCCTAGAGCTCAAACACCTGGATTTAGCAGTCTGACACAAGAGAGAGGTCAAATGACAAAGAGCCTTTTCAAATAGCCCTAAAGTTTTGTCAGCAGCGGGGTCATGGAAAGTGAAGGACCTCAGTTATGGCTTAATGGATTTCAACTTGCTTACTCTTTAAAAGCAATCCTGCCTAATTTAGTAGCATTTTATTTCTCAAGCATTAATTTATCAGCTGGGGTTTAACAGTCACAGCATCATCTCATAGCTAGGCTAGCATATTGAAACTCTAATGGATGTATTAAACAGTTCCTTTAAGGGAAGCAACAGATCTCTACTTAGAATAACTGCTTAATGCTATTAGAAAATTAAGTGGTAATTTATAGCACAGACTAAAGCTGGCCAGGTTGAGATCCCCTCTACTGATTTTGCTGCTCCAGAAAGTAAAACTAGTTCAACAGAAGCTAGCCTAGAACCTCAAATATTTCAGGGCTATCATAGTTCAACAGAAGCTAGCCTAGAACCTCAAATATTTCAGGGCTATCATTGCATAACATTTAACTGGCTTTGCATGTTGTACCAACACACGTGATTTTCACATGCCAAGTTTTATAGCTCTTCAGTCTATGAAGCTGTATCAGATTGTGTAGCATCGCATGGAATTAAAACAAAACGGGAGAACTGGTTTTTATCTTTGATAAAATGAGATTTCAACTTGTTAGCAATTTCTTCCAGGCTTCAGCGGGAAGAATGAACTCTGTGTACACTGATACTTATTTCCTTGAGGTTTCCTTAAGCATTTTCTGGAAATTTTCAAGGTAGGGGATAGAAAGCAGCGCTTTCTTCTTTTCCATCTACTTAGTTGAACTACAGTTGAACATTAGATTGGTGGAAGAAGTTAAATACTGCAGCTGCATACACCTGATGGTCAGTTATTTGATGAGTTTTAAGAAATGTGACACTTCAGTAAGGGCTTTGAAGCACAAAACCATCATGAGCCGAAAGCTTTATTACAAATGCGGAAGCAAAAACTGCCTGTTCTGCAACAGTGAGGGAAATTGCTCTTTGAAAAAGAGCAGGCAGAACAGTTTTAGACAATTAGTTATGCCTTAAAGAGGCAGTATACACCAAGAACTTCCATCACCTCAACATAAATTCCTCTTCAAGGTCTCTGAAAGGTACTACATTTTATTATTTTTTTTCCAAACCCTTTGTCCAGGCTGTCCATCTTAGCAGCAAAACTACTTTTTTTTTTTTTTTTTGGGACCTAAAGACTTAGTGTTCTCCAGCTGGAGGAACACTAAAGAAAAACTTCAAGATGTGTTATTTTGAACACAAGGATTCCAAACAATTCTTTATTTTCCTGTTTGGAAAAGGCTGTCAGACAGGAGAAGAGGGGGGACTATTTACTTTTTCTTGGAGAAGCTTTTTTGCCTGCTCAGATGCTCTTGTCCAACGTGATACACACTTGAGCGACCCTACAAGCAGATATGGACAGCAATGGAAACGCTGACTTAACACGTAAATCCCATCACTAGGACAGTGATGGGAGGGTAGATTGATTGGGGTATTGATGCAATAGGCCACTCTCCATTTTCCTAGCCATAGGCTGAGTCTTTCAGTAGAGCTTTCCCAAAGTCAAAGGATGAAAGTGTTGCATTGCATAAAGTTCTAACCCCGGGGGGGGGCGGTTTTGTTTTTCACTAGTTGACTTCAGACATGGCCCACTAAGGTGTTTTTTTAATTCAGAAACACGGCTGTGTATGCATCTCAGCTGCAAATATTAACCTCGCCAGAATCTGGCAAATCACTGCTGTGGATTAGCCCTGTGGAATACACGCAGATGTCTCACAGCAGATCAGCACCCAAGATAGCCACGTTGAAATTATAGCTTGATAATGCAATAGCAAGAAACAGCTAGAAACGTATCTCATTCTCATATCCTTATTTTGGACATCTTAAAAAAAAAAAAAAAAAACCAAACAAGAGCCCAAACGAGCTCCTTAACAGACTACGTCTTAATTATCTTTGAGGCTGCCTCTCCCTGCCCAATCCCCAGCTAGCCTAGACAGCAGTGATACCGGTACTAGATGAATTTGTGTTATGAGGCTAGGAACATTTAGAAGACTCCGAGAATACTGCACTGAGAATTTCTGTATCCGATTGTAATACCAGTTTGAGGAGGAAAACAGGTCAGGTAACCGGCACAAAATGAATTCATGTGTGTCAAGGCTGTGCGGCAATTCTAAAGCCTGGACAGCAAAGACAAATGGACTAACTATCCGGTCGCACAATTCCATTAGAGGTTGTCTATATTTTCATAGTTATACCCATCAATAAAAGAGATGTGAATATTAGCCTAGAGAGGCAGGAATTGTAAGAACAGCCCTCTGCTTTGGGGCCACTATTCGTTCCCAAAGTTAATTCTCACCGCTACAGGAAGTATCCTGACAAATCCTGCTAAGCACACGATTTTAAGTCTCACCCAGGAGCCAAGGTGTTGCAAAGGGGACCAACTATCCATTCACACACAGGACAGAAAAGGAAAGCAAGAAAAGTGTGTCTGCAGACAACAACAGGCCGAGTGTTTCCATATTGAAACCCAGCCCCAGTTTCATCTTTCTGCAATATGAGCATTTGAAATTTGGCTCGAGTTAAAGATGTTCACGTCCTGATGCATTCCAACAGATTGTACCACTCCAGTATGTTCAGTCTGTCTGTATCTTTATTTTGTACTTTACATGACATGTGGTGTATTTTGCAGCTTAATGACTATTTTAATCCCCTTCATCACCGAAGAACGTCATCCTAGATGTGATGTGGATACATATTGTTAGATGGATGCTGCTCAGAGATGTATTTGAAGAGATATTCCAAAGCACAGAAGTCATTCCAAGGCAAATATTACAAAACAAAAATCTCTGCGTTACTTGAGCTGGAGTATTTAAAGCTAGCTGTCATAAAGAGTAAAAATCTACCAGTCCCCTGTTACGGCACGAGAAGCAGCTTACAGGCAGGTCAGTAAAAAATAATAGCTATGTAAGTGGCAATGCATCTCAAAGTCAACATCACGGGAAGAGCTGTTGAAAGTTTAGCTACAGACAGCTGTGCACATTAAGCCCATCTTAGACAGTTAACTTCGCTGCCAGCTGTGGCTAAATGTTTGTCGTGCCCTCAGTTATATGATCAAAATAAATTTAATAATCAGAGACTATTAAATAAAATAACAGAACAGTATGAGTAAAGCTATCAGCCACTTTCATAAGGGGGAATAACGGTTTAACTTTTTGCAAAAATCTTTCGAGAGAGTGACAGGAAACATGAAAAGCCAAATTGAAACCAAGGACAGCAAGGCAAATGAAGTCAAGTCATCTTTGCTTTTGCCTGAAGCAAAAGGCCATTTAGAGTCTCAAAAAGCGGTGCTCCTCACTTCCTCTCTTCTGCAGCATAGATGAAGCTTGCAGCCCAAAGTCTTGCGGGTATCTTCATAATATTCTTCTCTGGAGCAACCAGTTTAGCTGTTTGCGTACACAAGACTGAAGAGTATGACACTGGCCATTTCAGAACAGTAATGCTCTTGAAATACATCAGCATCTATTACAAAAGGACTACAATGATGCATTCTAGTCAGTGCCCTGCAATGAAAGAGGGAATTAACATGCTATAGATGCCCTGTGGAAAGCCTCCCATACGGCCATACTTTGAAAAGTGTTCTTCTCATCACGCTAATTCCCACGTGAAGCAAGTTGCAAAAGCTTGCTCAATATAATTGAGCGCAACGAATCCATCCAAACCCAGGAATTTCAGCCTCAACTTCAAAATGCCTTTTGTCTGTATTGCGGATGTTACATTTAAGCAAATTTGAAAGAAGATTTCCTGCCATCTTAACAGCCCTGCTACATTAGGAATCCAGCTCTTCTCGTTAGTCTTCCTCGGAGCCACGTTGCTGAGCGAAGGACTTGGTGGACAGGGAGAGAAGGCAAAAGGAGTTGGAGGTGATCAGCTGGTTGATGTTTATTTCTTTCTCTCTTAACCTGAGAAACGAGGACATTCTGAAGCAAGATGCAAGCATTTAAAGTGAAGGATTAATTTATCTAAACCACTATGCATAGAACACAGTACTACGGTAACAGATTCCAGCTCTTGTGATTAGTATTCTTATTCGCAAACTCAAATCTATCTTGTACACGCATACAATGAAAAGACCGATAAAAACAAAAGCATAAGCACGTAACCAGAAGGTGAGGGACCCAAGCAAATCACAAGCTGTGATTCAGACCATAAAGCCAGCTGCGGACAGCGCAGGGATACAGCAGTGCAAAATACTACATTGCATCAAGCCTGCACTCTGGCAGGCCATTCATCTCCTGCCTTTGTTATTGGTAAATTGCTTCCGAGAAAGCGGCTGTTGCCCTAAACAGAATATCCACATACTGACTAGCTTTGTTGCAGAGCAAGTACTGATGCAATTTGAACAAGACAGCATTTATCAGGAGTGACGGGCGCAGGGACATTTTTTTTCCTTGCTTTGAAAACCTCCAGTGTCTCTCCTTTGCTGTGACATGATGCTCTGCCCCAGGCCCAAGCTTCACCAATCCACAAGAACACCCTAACTTCATTTCGTGACCCCCGTCGAGAATTCACTCGGCGTCTCCTGGGGTCTGGCTCTTGCCCAGGTAAGTCCACAGCACCGCGTACATTCGTGTCGGAAGGCTGAGCTCTAATACACCGATACGTTGCAAACACAAAATCCCAACTTTTTTGGCTGGCTAACAAGAAAAAAATAAAACAAACCTTCTCCGCTGCTCGATGTTTCCAGCGCTGAGGCTACGAGGCTCTACTTAAAGACTCTGGAAATGAAGCAGTTATTTGAAACCCCACAAATCAAACTACTTAAAGGCACTTCATCTTATTCCAACAGTCCAAATGGGAGCTGCGAGCATCCTGCTCCATTTAGTAATAACTGGTTTCCACGATAACGTGCACCCTCAACAATTTCTCAGTTTCCCATTTTCCTGACAAGCAGCACTGTTTGAGTACATGCATGAGCACTGCCATACCCTGCACTTGAGAATTCATCTTCGACCAAGACCGTTACACAGGCTAACGTGCTTAGCTTGGATCCTGACACTGTTTCATTCTTTAGGGTTTCTAAACGCATATGTGATCTTGCTGCGTAAAACGGAACAGACATCAAATTCAATTTCTTCAGCGAGAGCTTTGATAAATTATGCAGAGAAAGACTCACGTTCAAATGCCGACAGACTCACTGGGAACTCAAACCACAGGTTTGAATCAACATTTTGCATTTCATCTGTTGAGAGGAATACTTAGCAGATTAAAGCAAATCTGCCCCGCTCTATTTCAGGCCACAATTATTGTAAGACTACCAGCATAAGAAGTCAACCAGCGTTTGGTATTAGTGAATTATACTAATTCATGTAGATTCCTCTAGTACCACTTTTGGCAAGTTACTAGTCCCGATATGAATGGGAAGAGATTAAACACTGACAAAAAACCCAACTGCTTAAAACTTAGACCCAGCAACGTGTCACACCAAGTCCAAAACCATATAGAGAATTTGGTGATTAAAAGCTTTACGCTGGAGGTTACCACACATCTAAGCAGAGACCAGCTTCTGTGGTGAATATGCAATCCAAATCCACTTGAAATCTAACATGAGTGCATAATCTTTATTGTAACAGATGGTATCGGCGAGATTTTTCTTTTCGTTGCTGTCACTTCACACTACGCAATGGCATCGTAACTACTGGGATTCATCAACCCAAAAGCCAAAAGAAAAGGGACAAAGCTGTCGGCAGGGAGCTGGCGCTAAAAATAACACAAGAGCCTTTAAAGAAAAGCCCGAAGATTAAAAATGCAAATGTTTGGCTTTTGACTTAAGCATCTCAGTACTGAAGTTAGCACAGGGCAACTCCTGGAAAATACCAAGTAGTTTACCAAACCGCTGTTTCATTTTTGCAACATCACCATCAGATGATGATTTCTGAGGTCTCCTCACCGACTATTTTAGTGCTTTGAGGTGGCAGATTAAAGAACCCAAGCACAGCAGCTGCGTGCAGAAATGCAAGCCCCTGTCATAGTAGAGAGTTAACAGAATAATAGAACTCTCTCTGCTGCAAGAATTAGAGAAACCCAAAACACTGATCAACACCTCAGCACATATCAGACATTTGAAAATATAACCCAAGCAGCAAGTGTTTGTTGGAGGGAAAAAAAAGACCTAAACAAGTAAGGGAACTTTCAAGCACTACTTTTATTTAAACATGAAGTCGTCAGCATGGAGATTTCTTAAACATAAACCTCGCTAAGTATCAACCTACTGCTACAGCAAGGAGGAACCACGGCCCCAGCCGTCTCTGTGCACGCGTGTGTGTGTGTCTCTCTCTCCCTGTCCTTGACCCGAATCAAAATACACTTTTGACTGTTGTAATTTTGTTAGAGAGAAGCTTACTGTATGAAATTACTTAAATGCATCCCTGTCACCGAGCCAAAGCCTGAAATCCGAGTGCTGAAGCACAGTTATCATCCATGCTGCACCTTTGCATGATATCACGTATTAGTCACATCGCAAACACTCGAGGTGAACTGTCACACTACTGATGGCTCAGCGCCTTACCCCAGAGCTAAGACACACGAAGCTTTACCAAGACAAGTGGGAAAGAAGAGTCAGCTCCCACCTTCTGTGTTTTTTGGTTGGGTTTTTTTTTTCAGGCTACGTCTAAATTATGCTGGCAATTTTTAAGCCCTTCATATTTGGTAACTTGAAAAACTTGAACTCAAAGTCATCATTTCGTAATGATTTTCAGTTAGTCTCAAAACACAGAAAAGCCATCCGAGCCAAACAATTATTGATTTCGTCTCCTCGGTAAACTTCTTCGACGCTCACGCACTGCATGGAGTAACAACTTCAGTCCCCGCTTCATAAACCGAAGGGCTTGTCTAGCCACAGCAACCTGCCATGCTGCCCATCTGCACAGGAAATCCTAGTACTTGAAATAACCGATGACATTTTCAAAGGTTCAAAGAAGGAATCCCCCAGAAAGGCACCTGCAAAGAGTAATTTAAATTCTGTAGCCAGACATTGTTCAGGAGGCTTGAAAACTAAGATTTCCCCCCAAACCATTGCTAAAAGATGTTACTGCAAGGCCTAACATAGTCATCGTTAGACAAAATCTGCAGGGGAAAAAACCCCTCAGGTGAAGCCATTATCCTTGCAGTCAGCACACCAACATGGTGGTAGCCCAACAACAGCAGCCCTCACAGACTGTTGTGCCAGCTTGGCCAGGAGAAATCAAGTCTTGATCTCTACAACGGATGAAGAAATACATGCATACGCGTTCAGGAACCAGGTCTGCCTGTAACAGAAAACAAAAGACTTTCTGGACCATGCCTCGTCCATCAGTTCTCTTACGAAACACAGAGAACGAACACGTCATTTGACTTTCCACTGTCATGAATGAAAAGGGAAAGGGAAATAAAACATCAGATGCCATGGAGAGCGGCAACATTTGACCCTGCACACTAGTTAAGAGTGATGAGCACGCTGCTAAAGATGTAAACCAAAACGAAGGCCTGCAGAGTATAAATTTAAACAAGAACATGATCATGGCTGACAGCATGAAATATGACAACAAAGCGTTATAACTAAGTTTAATACATATATGGGTCGATCTCTCAAAAATAATGAATGCATTCTTTTCCCCACCAGCTATATAGAAAACATCTACTGTAATACTTCAAAATGAAACGCTGGTAAGCAGCTTAGCCACATGTGTTTCTGATCGGGTGGATACCTGATTACATAAAGCCAAGCGGGCTATGTTTTGCTGCTAGAAAGATTAGTTTAACACCATTTGCAGAACATTAGTATTTTGATCATTCAGCTCAGGTTGGAACTTAAACTGCACAAACCCAATCAGACTGTGGAGCAAGCTTTAGAACATATCGACCATTTACAAGCCACGCTAGAAGGTGAATTTGACTTCTATCTTCTTCTGTATGTGGATTTTCCGTGTTCTCGCATGAGGTAGTAGAGCTTAGAGAAGGCGCAGTCAGAAACATATATTTAACTCCAACTGAGAAGGCAGATGGGGGTGAAGGTAGTAAATCTAGTGCTGAACAAGTTAAAAAAAAAAGTGTTATCTACATGTGGAGTATATCCCTGCTTACAGTTGCAGGGATTCATAAATTCAAAGAAGTGCAAATCTGACATTAAGAAATCAGTCTAAAAAAACCCCAGCCAAACTATTTCTCCCGAAATGCACACTTCCTTGTGCACTGCCTCTCAGGAGCGAAAGAAGGTTCGTTTCTTTCCCCTATAGCTCCCAGCCTGAAGTACAGCCTGCCCTATTCACATAACAGTAGTGACATGCTGAAGTTACCTTTTAGCCTACTGTATATCCAAGGAGGAGCCATCAGCTCTCCTGAACCAGAGGAAAGAAATAAGTATGCCATTTTGGTCAATCCACGATAAAGAGAAACCTGACAATTTACTCCGCTCGCATCTTCCTTCTTACTGCTTTATAATTCACACTAGTAAGCATACAATAAATATATATATATGGAAGAGTTACTTTGAGACTTTGCGCAATGTTGTCAATCCTTTTCCTCTCCCTCTCCCCACAAACCTGAGACTTACTGGCACCTACAGCAAAAAGCTGAAAATGAAAATATCGGCATGGAAGTTACAAAATTAATATAGCCAAAGTGCCCCGAGGACCCCGTTTAAGGTAAAGAGGAAGGTAAAACCCGGGATAGGATATGCCCTTTGCCTGTGACAAACTCGCTGCTAGTAGGGAGAGCAGAGCATGCCCATTATGGGTGTAGACAACACTTCTGGAAAAAAAAAGGGGCAATCTTGCAAGTTCAAGTACAGTTCCGAATTAGAAGCCTTACCAGAACGGTTTCTAGGCCATTGCAAGTATTTGAAGCGTTCCAATTAAGAGCGAGTGTCACCTTAAATGAACAACGAGTTTCAGAGGTGCTGACTGCATGAACTAAAAATCAATGACGCTAAGTTTTACTGCATGTAAGTAGCAGGAGAGCAAGCATCTGAAGGATTACATCCATTTAGAAAACCTGAGTAGTTAACGAGAAGAGTATGAAATGCCAAAGTGTAGAAACAAAGGTAAAGCTTTTGTTTTTCTAACATGAGATTGTTGGGGATAGGGTATTTCTCTTGCGTTTTCAACTGAAGAACAGGGTTATGGTTTAAGTACGTTTGCAGAAGCAGATGCTGCAGTCAAAATAACTTACTTTGACTTTACCTTCTGGTAAGGCTTCTTCAATAACAAGATTGAGTCCATATGCCTCCAGAAGACACACACATCGGAAAAAAGCAAAGGCAGAACTTTTACAAGCAACATTTAGAGAGAAGCGTAACTGGTAGATGGAACACAGACAGTGCATTAATCCTTCCTTGCACGACAAGGTGCTGAAGGAGGAGCAGTACGTACTAATAAAGCTCACATCCAGCTAAAGCCACCTACAGAATAGGTTTCGAATAACTCTCAGGCGATACAACAAGCATATTAACAAAAAAATCATTTAATCCCTGGTGGAGATATTAATGCCTAAATAACATTTAAGAAAGGTCATAAATATTTCACATGTGAAACAAGGAGAGCGGAAGGCCTCCTCCAAAGAGCAGAGCTTACCTTCGTGTGGCATTCTACAACGCAGCAGAAATTCCAGAGCCTCTCTGCAATATCAGATGTCCATCTGATTTATTCCCTTATACGCATCTCTGCTTCAGAGAAGCTTTCGTTGAGGCTTAGAAGAGGCATTGCATATGATCATTTTCATATGAAAGTATATTTCCTAACACTTCCTGGGAAGTGAAGTTTTAGGAACTGAAAGCAAACTAAAGGCCACACGCTCAAGACTGGAATTTTACTGAGCTGTTTCGACTCAGGACTTCAACAGAGAAGTGGAAATTTCCCCTAGGTGGAGTTCTTTGTTCAATGCAGCAGGCAATTAGAAGTCCCTAAGGTCTGCAGAAACGGCACAAGGCTGATATTTTTGTCAGCGAGAATTTAGGCATACAATACAAAAATAACAACACGAAATGCACAATTCTGCTGCAAAACACACTGTTGTTTTTTCTCACCCCAAAATTCTGGTCATTTGAAACAGAGGGATAACAGACATAAGCATTCAAGACAGCTTTGGAAAAAGACCACTAAAACCATACGTGATTGAAAAAAGCAGTATCGAGTCTGCATAGCCTCAGATTTGATTATACAAAAAGGTCAAGTGATAAAAAAGAAACTTTGCATCTTTAAAGGCCTTGAGGGCACAGCAGAAGTAGTTTATCATTGGAACAGAGATCAAATTAGAATAGATTTATTTCCTTTTTCCAGTTGGCATCAGTGTCCTATTTGAAGTTCTCGGGGACTTCACAAGCAAAAAACAGCAGTCACCGAATTCAGACACAACCCCAGGACACATATTACTACGGAAAGAAAAACATTAATTGCTGGGTAGCAACGATTTCTCCAAGCTCTTCTATTCAAATTCATTTGAAAGAGAGATTGTCAAAGGTTATCTGCCATCAACACATGATGATCTGAAAGGGAGACTGACTGTCACCGACGACAAGCCCTTGGGAACGCCCTATTCAAAGGTTAGCATACCAATAATTTAAAAAAAAAAAAAAAAAAAAAAAAAGAGTCTGCCATTCCCCTTCCTCTGTGCAGGAAAGAAAGAAAAACAAATTGTAGTCGCTAAGAAGATTACCGGGTGTTCTAGGGACAGGGACTGGTAGCTAAGATAATCAAGGAAAAGAAAATCCACCTAATGGGACCGTGCCAATCCAACTAAACTAGCAGACATTGCTACGCATTTTCCTTAACTCCAGTACACTTTCAGACGTCATCTTTACCCTTCCTCTGTGCAGGAAAGAAAGAAAAACAAATTGTAGTCGCTAAGAAGATTACCGGGTGTTCTAGGGACAGGGACTGGTAGCTAAGATAATCAAGGAAAAGAAAATCCACCTAATGGGACCGTGCCAATCCAACTAAACTAGCAGACATTGCTACGCATTTTCCTTAACTCCAGTACACTTTAAGACATCATCTTTATTATTCAAAAAAAAAAAAAAAAAAAAAAAAATCAATCTCTTGCATATTTTTCATCACATTACCTGATATCACTCAGTAACAATCAGAGTGTCAAAAACAAGTAACCATTTGACTTCCTAAGCTCTGCATCAAGATACTATTCTTGAGAAAATCTGGCAGCGATGAAGACCGGAGAGCTGCAGTCCCCCACAGACAAGACAACAGGAGAGGATGCAGCAAAAAATCAGAATTAAAACGTCACAGTTGACATTTTGTGTCAGCAGATTAAGGTGGCTGTCGTGCCTTCAGAGGATGCAAATCCTGCTGCAGACATGGCTGAACAGATCGAAGAGGCACCGAGGACAGCCTGGTGCACTAACATAACCCCACGCCAGTACCGATTCGTGTCGGTGAAGACTAGACCGCTGCCGGTTAGGAGCGATCCCACAGCCTGTGAAACCAACCCGATCGTCATCCTCCGAGAAGGAACGAGGCAGAAACGGTTTCATTTTAATCCTTTTCAAAGAGGTCAACACCCCCATCCTCTGGAGCTGCCAGCCCCTCCTGGGGTGCCGAGGTGTGACACTGCTGC
The DNA here is from genome assembly GCF_000699145.1 of Aptenodytes forsteri. Lineage (NCBI taxonomy): Eukaryota > Metazoa > Chordata > Aves > Sphenisciformes > Spheniscidae > Aptenodytes > Aptenodytes forsteri. Next base: position 528,563 of record NW_008794599.1, on the reverse strand, counting down.
TCCCCCCTCTGCGCCAAGCCCTTTGCCAGTCCTGTGACCGGCGAATCCTGGGATCCGCTTCATCGGACGGACACAAGGCTTCGGAATAAAATTACAGCTAGATCCGTTTTCCAACTTGGCTTTTTGTAGCACGCGTCCATAAGCAGCAGCTTCCAGAAGGGATGTGCATAGCAGCAGAATTTGACTCGGATATAAGAGAGGAAGCGACCTACAGCTGGAGGAGTTTCCAAACAGGTGCAAGAGATCAGATTTAACACGGCCACCGCGCAGCAGCCAGGACAGTCCCCTGCCACCAAGGCAGTGCCGAGTAACCCGACCTTGGCACTAGCCAGACACCTGCAGAGCAGCCCTACCGAGTCTTAAGTTATCTTTCCTGCAAGACAACCTCCACCCAAGTTTTCCCAAAGACAATTATCGCCACGTTCCATCGATTTATAGAAATTTAACGGAAGGACTGGTACAAAGTAGGTGGAATACTAGTCCTCAATAGCGGCTGAACGAGCAAAAGTCATTGACTAGACTCATTTCACATGACACATATTGAAAATATTAAAGAACCATGCTTCTTGCCAGACAGCAATTACCACCAGCTTAGGGCTTCAGATTCTTGCATCGCACTGAGGTAGATGTTCTGCTTAACCAAGCCTGTTAAATTTTACTGTAAACTCTCAAATCAAGCCATTCGCAAGCAGCCGCAAGCCTGTTCTTCATCCACCCCTAAATAACCCCAAATCTATACAAGACGGATGTAGCTTGTTTTGCATTTCCAACCAACATTCAGTTCAAAATAAAACTCTATTTATGTGCCACGTTTGAAGCTCAGCAGGCACTCTGCTCTTCGTTTTGCTGTTTCACTCTAATAGATAGGTTATAGTGTGAAATTTTTAAATCAACGTATATTTTTTTTTTCCTATCCATCTTGTCGCTTAGATAGCTAGATTACACAGAGTTTTTATTTTTAGGGATAAAGTTAGAATTTCCCCCCTCCAATTGCCTTCATATACAGAGATACGAATGTAATATCTATTCATATATGTACGCGTATGTGCGTGTATATATGTGTGTGTGTATATATATGAATTGCGGCATCTAAGCCCTTTCTGTATTAAATGCACACCCTTTACACTTGGCTGAAGCATCCCCTCCGAAAAATAAGGCGACAGTTCAAACCCGAAGATTTATTCGGGGATCTACCAAGCGGATAGCAACCAAATGGATTCGTTTAACCGAGGCTTTTCTCCACGAAATTGCCCTCTAGTACTCTTCTAAGCTTCTAGACCAATCTGAAGCTCACAGCTCTCGCTACCGTGCCAAGAATGCAGAGGTCACTTCTCAATTTAAA
>NW_008794599.1:508539-526235 GCF_000699145.1 Aptenodytes forsteri | reverse complement strand
CCCCCGGCCCCCGGCTGGCGGCCCAACCCCGCGCCCGCAAGGGAGGTCCCCCCGGGGGGATTTTTTTCACCCCTCTTTTATTTTTAGGCTGCTGTAGAAATTAACGGCCCACGTGAAATTCCTGACATCGAGGAGCCCAAAAGGCCGCGGGGCGTCCTTTTTAAGGACTAAAAGGCCCTCCGGCCTCGTAGCTTCTCCCCGCCAGTGGGACGAGGAGGGGGCTTCCTGAGGTAACAACAGGAAAATGAGGCGGTTTCCTCTTCTAAAAAGAAAACAATGAGGTTTCCCCACCCTAAAAAGAAAACCTTCCGTACATCTACCACCGATTTCTTCAAACCCTTGACCCGCAGTGCTACCAGCAAGCTCCGAGCCCCCCTCATTTTGCAATAAAAACCAAGAGTTGCGGTTTTTTCTTTTTTTTTTTTTTGTCTCCCCCCTTAAAAGACAGTTATGCCGAATAACAATCACAGGTTGCTCCATCCCGCCACCAACACTGAAGGCCAGAGCTCAGCGGGCACTACCTGGACAAGACGATGGCACGCGTGCTGCCCACCTCTAAACACTGCAAAGCTCTCCGTAAACTTTAATTAACGGGCACGTATCCCCGTGACACACCATCATCATCATCATCATCACCTTCTCCAGTTTGTGCGCCAGTCAGGGTGAAACAGCCGTGCCTCCGGTTTCTTTTTAACGACCAGAGCACGTCACTGGTTTCTTTCAGTGCAGATGTTCTGCCACAGCTGGTGCCACTATTTTGAGGACACATTTCTGGCTTCACAACCAATTGCGCCAAATTTGCATATTTTAATTTCACCACGTTACTTATAAAAAGAAATAATAATTAAAAAAAGAAATCTTTGTACAAAATGTCGTGTAGTTACAAAACATTTCCATTCTCAACTTCCATATTCCTTAGCGCGTCTTACAAGCGCCACTTTCCGAAATGGTTGAAGGGAATATTGCTGAAATGTTGCAGATGGGGGTAAATCTGTACGATAGATCAATAAGCAGCCCAGTTTTAATTAAAACAGCCGACTGCTCCACTAGTCACTTATTACAGTCTCTTTTATGGTCTTTGAAAACCTTTAAATCTCTTCTATTGCAGTCCTCTGGCATATATAATTTTCTTTCCAACTTGGCCAAATTCAGTTGGAAAATGCAGATAACAAGTTCTTTTTGAAAACTGATACATTTTAATGTAAATATTTTATTGTGCAATATGAATACATGAGTAACAGGACATTCTGAGTTAAGCTTTTCCCTTTTCTTAAAGAAAGGGGGTATTTTTTCTTTCTCCCCAGGCCAAAATGCACAAGCTCTTTACAAATCTTTGGACAGGGACTTTCATTCGAGGCTGAATTTATATAGCATTTAAAGTGCTATAAAGTGCTATATATTTATGCATAAAGCATAAATTAATACACTTTTAATACTTAATATTTGCATAGTGCTTGGCGAGTATTGATTAACGTTCACAACCCCTCTGTGAGCTAACGCATTTAAAGGATGGCGAAAAAGCTGCAAAAAAAGAAAAAGGGCTTGTTTCATTTGGGGTATGCGAAGACTTGCTTTTTGGGGCACAGCAGAAACAGAAGTACTGGGATGCAGGTTGCCGAATACCCCTTGCAATCAAGTCGCAAACGTCTCAGTACAGAGGCGTGCAAAGCATGAGGGCCCCTCATGAGAGTCTGAATTTCCACGGCCACGTGGTGCCCGTCTCAGAGGTCAGAGCAGCAGTACAACCAGAACACGCCTCGTCCTCTGCCTCAACGTATTCAGACGTAATAGTTTACGGTAGGACAGCGGCTGTTAACACAAAAGAAAGCAGCATCCCCATACGCAGGCATGACATACCAAACAGATACTCGATGCACTTTGGAGTATTTTTACTGAGACAGCCTTGATTACAACAGTGTTATCCTCGTTTTTCCGAAAAGCAATTTCAATCTGGTGACTTTTGGGGAAGTCTCACAGATCAGCACGAGGTACGACCTCAGCTTCATGCTCACCTCCAGTAACATAGCCTGCTCCTAGCGCTACGCTGCAGACACCAGCGTGTAAGAGCTGAAGTCCTGCCGTGAGGCTGCAACACAGCGTATTCCGCTTCAAAAAGCAAGACCATCGGTGCTCAGTTCACTACCTAAAAAACAAGCAACAAATTCAAATTTGAATTCATTGAGAATAACTGATCCCCCTTCATACAGAGATCAGTCCTCCCCAGGAAAAAAAAAGTCCCCAGCTAAAAAAGTTCTAAGCCACCAGATCTCGTTCTTTCCTTGGTGGTCATCAAGAGCTCCGTATGCAGCTGAATTCATACGACAGCTGGGTGGCAGGGAGATTGAGACAGCCTCCAGCAAAATGCAAATGCAATTCCAGCAGTTGAAAAAACCCAAACGCCTTCAGCAGGGAAAAGCTTTGGAAGCGGTTGCTTTCAGATAAATACGAGTCAACATAGGAACGGCAGGTTACGCTACTGCAGGTATGTTGACACTCGCAATGGCCACGGTTAATTCAGCGTGTAGATATATTCCAGATGAGAACTGGTAGTTATCTGTTGCCTGTGACAACAGTACCACTTTGAATAAATGCTGCAAGGCTGCGGCATTCCCTAGAACACCTTTCCTGTTGTTAACCCTGTTAGGTAGGTGGCAGCTTTCATTTCCTTCCAAGAATCCCATTTTATATGCTTGGTTCCAGGGCTTTTAGTGCCCTTTTCCCAGCACATCTGTGCTAACGAAGCACCGAGAATCTCATCCTCGCCTTCGGCTGCTACTGTTTATTCCGTAAGAAGTGTTTCAAGTGAACATCTCTGCCCATTATCACTTGCAAGACCACAACTGCGTAAACGGAAAGAACGTATTTATGATTGCAAAAACGTGCCCCGAAAGGGCAATGTTAAACTCTTGATAAAAAGGGCAAACAGAAGTCAGCGAGGAATGTGTCCGGTGCTCCCATTAAAGTCACTGGGAGCAGCAACTTCAGCAGACTGATGTGCCGAGATCCTGCCAGTACCTGGAGAATGAGTTCACAGAAGTCAGAAAGCCTTTGAATATTCTCACCATTCTCTTAAACTCCACAAATTAAAGCATAAAATTGATCTAGCCTGTGAATGGTAACGTTATGCAGCTCTTTTAATTAAAAAACTTGATTGAAGATTTAAATGGCGGATCATATCATTCGTACTAGCTCTATGTGACAGATACGTGCAAGTTAGAAGTTGCAGAGGTAGAGCTGAGTCAGCCTTGGTTTTAGGAGGTGGAATGCAAACTGAATTTAGAAAATGACTACAGCATGTGGGGGGCTTGAGTAAAGAGAACTCCTTATTCTGGCACAATTCAGCAACATAAGAAATACTGAACAGTGCTTCTAGAAAAAAAATATACCACCCAACTTGCATGAATGATACACAGTTAACTGCCACAACTCATCACGAGCCATACTGCGCTTAGGGCAAGACCTCTATGCGTTAACAAGGCTGTAAGAGGAGCATAAAGCAATGCAAAACTTTTATTAGCCAACTAAAACTCGATCCAGCATCCAGCTATATGAGTGCCTTTGGGAAATAAGACTTCTCCAAACCCCATAAATAACATCAGAAAGTTGCCAACCTGCTCTGGAATTGGACATCTGTATTTGGCTGCAAAACTTCTTTGTGGAAGTCCAGGGTTCCTGCAGTTTCACAACTCAGCGTTCCATCTGTAACTCAAAAGGACAACACGTTGCAGACAAGGTATAGGAAGTCCAGCAGCAACGAGATGAAGGAAACCGCTGAAGAAACTGGGCTTAAGATAAGGTATACACAGAGGATAAAGATGTTCCATAGAAAAAGGGTAAGAGAAAAGATGCAGAGACCTTCTAGGCCTTGAAAGATAGTGCAAGGCAGACAGGAGTTTAAAAAAAGAAAGGTGATATCTATGGGAATCCAATGAAGTTTAGGAAAGTGAAAGGACGGAGAATAAGAACAGATTCCTCGCAAGTGGAGTCGTACCTTAAAAACAGGGAAAAAAAGGAGTAATTGCAGGCGTGAGGAAAACCAGCACAGGAATCTGTGAAAAGGAAGTGACACAGTAAATAGTGGTGAACAACGAGCCTTTCTGTTTCTACTCAAAGACATCTTTAAAAGGGCTCGGCAGGGAAGGGAAGAAGAGTCTACCCTTTACCGTATCCATGAATCCTTAACTCTTGATGGCCATTTTCCTACTGCTCTGTTCTGTGCCTGAAACAGTGCCATTAATCTGGCTTGCATATAACAACTTCATGCAGGTATTCTGAGATTTTTCGGGGGGGGGGGAGATTTAAACAGCAGTTTGTGCTACGTTAACCTCAACCAGCAAGATCCTGGCCTACGGCGTGTAACAGACTGTTAAGGAACCTATCGCAACATTAATACTCACTCTACCGTAACTGCAAACTTCAAAATAACCCCTTCTTTTAGGTTGAGAAATATTACCGCTTTGCTGAAGCACATCAGCACAGAAAAGGTGGCAATGCATTGGAAAATGAAAAATGCATCAATTGAGGACGCTTAAGGCTAGCACGACGAGAGCGTGGCTGCTAAAGGAAGCCACTGCTCCTTCAGTACTCCGCATAGGAATCTTGGCACCCGGAAAGCGTGCTGAGTCTATGATCTCCTCTCATTTTCTAGATGGAGGGCAAAACCAACGATCACGGTGTATTTAACTGGACAATTTGTTTGCCTGAGGAGGAAGACTACCCAAGACAAATGCAGTCTCTGAAAGACACAAGCAATCCTTTTTGGAATAGATTTGCACATCTGTAGGATTCAATATCCAGGAAAGGAAATTACCTCTAATATATAATTCAATAGAGTAATGAGCCCACACTCAGATTTAGGATCCCGAATGCAAAAATAGAAGAGAGCCTAACCACCTTTTCAGCTAACCGTCAGTTTTCAGAATACACAAACTGGGTATTTATGCTGCTCGTTTTCTCTCTGCAGGTGGATGCGAGGTTTTGGGCGCTGGCTGGATCTCAAGGCAGAATAATGCCCGATGCTTCTTCAAAGAGCTGTAGCAAACGCTTAACCTGACACATGGAACTCAAAAGGCAGGGGGTCTAGAGGTCTACAAATAAAGGCACAGTCAAGACACTGGGGCGAGAGAGGAAGGAGAGGCTGCATCTCAGAAAATATTTAGTAAACTCTCACCCTGTTGCATCGTAGTATCTTCCTACAACGGGCTGAAGGCGTCCTGTCATCTTTACCTCTTCTAGTCCACCTGTGAAGACCAAAGTGTCATTTAGTCTCTGAAGATGGCAGGATCGGTCGTTCATACATCAAGGCAACCAAACCATTCCAACTCACATCAGCTGAGCGGTGCAGTTTCTGGTAGAGAAGCCATATGAGAGCTTAAAGAGAAAAAACCCACAACTAAAAAAATCCACCAACAACCGAGCATATTTTCCACAGATATTGGCTCATTATGATGCTGCGATTTCTCCTGTTGTCCTTGGACAACGTTTCTTTCCTCTCCCCTCGTCTGCTTGCCGGTCTCACTCAGACAGTCTCATTTCAACGGTGTGAAAGGTTGTTCATTTTATAGAGGTCTTTCATGAGAGATGAAAATTCAAATATGTTATAATTAGCTTCAGTTCCGCATATGTCAGTATTATTGCAGCTTTTATATTAGATCTGAATATGTCCCACAAATGTGTGTGTCAAATATTACAGTAGAATGATTAATGATATCACACATAATGGAAGGATTAAGCATTGATGCAGGAGAGTTGCTCGAGAGGAACAACTTCAACTTCTTTCCACTCATAATTTATTTTTGTCCTGTAAAAGAAACCTGAAATTGAAAATAAAAATGGCTTGTATTACTGGCAAGCAAAAGAAGAGATCTGATTCATGATTGAATTCTTCATTCAGTATTCATTGGTGGATTAAAAGCCAAATCATCTCAACAAATGGCACAGCAGTGAACAACATCGAATATAAAAACCTCAGGACTTGTCCTGCTGAATAAACGTAGAATCATTTCCAGCAGCTTTGAAGATAAGTGCAATTCAACAACAAAAAATCTACCCCTCCCTCCACAATCAGCTCTGATTCAGTGCCTGTTACATCAGGCATCACGGAATTACCTGTGCAAACAAGCTCTTTTATGGCACACTGAAGTTGCCTTTTATTTCCCTCCCATCACTTGTTTGTGCAGTTGCTCCGTTTGCAAGCAACAGGGTGTGTTAGGAAGTAACTTATGACACAGCAACAGACAATAAGGGATTTTAAGATGTCTAGGAGACATGTCACATCTGATACAGCAAAGCTTTATTACTGGGAACTGTTGTTTTCCATCAGCTGCATGGTACTTTTAAGTGCTTATTTTTCTGGTGCACTTAAGAGCAAAAGAACTCCCCCAAAAATCCCCTCCTTACTCACTTTAATTTGATAGCAGCACAGACAGCTGCAGTTTGCATCATTCTTTTTAAACAAACATTAAGGTACATTTCCTGTTGCAATTATCATTAGAAGCCTCATGGCTCCCAAGCACCCAGTCATTCTTCTTATGTCAACACAGGAATATTTATTTTAGTTTCTTGAAACGCGCACCCCGGAGACGAGGCGCAGTCGGGCACAAGGTATCACAGCGAAGAGCAGGACCTGCAGCTTCGCCCTCCGGTGCCTGCCACCAGACCACGCTTTGGGAAGGAGCTGAAGGGTCTTGCGCTGATTAACAGCCTGGCCTTCAACTGAGAGTTAGGGGGAAAATCAGTGGGATTTTGGGATTCCCAGGCACAGGAATTCATATTTGCAGACCTCGCTCTACAGCGCCTTTTTTTTTTTTTTAAAATGCGCCAAATACAGACAGTGCTCTCTAGTGCTATTTATCAACCCATTTAAAAGAAGTAACTTCCTATTCTGCACTGGGTTTTTTATAATTATATTTATATAATTTATAATTATATAATCGCACAGTTCTTTGGAGGGCCACAAGAAAATGAGAAGTAGCAGTACTTTCGCAGCTTTCAAGCTCCTGAAGCAGCAAGAAGTTAGAATATAGGTTCTCTTGGTGATAAGAAATAAATGCATTTGAAGTCTGTTTCAGTTCAATAAAGGCAGACGGCAAGACACAGCTGAAAGGAACTGGGACATCTGAGTAGAAGATGAATCCCAATGTCTCCAAGGGAAGGAGTGGACCGCCCACAACTTCCACCCGCAAACCCATGGCCGGAGGGGGAGAACAGCCCCCTCGACTCCTCTCCTGAATCACATTTGCTCAGAACATGAGTCAGCCCCCGAGAGATCTTTGTTTTAACAAAACCCATGCCGCTTCTCCTGTAACGTTCCGATTTCCCATGTCTTGCAAAGGGCTGAATTAAAAGTTGCCCTTTTTATTTTACAACTTTCTTCACTATGATTTTCCCTCGCGCAGGGGAAGAGAGAGTAGCCTGTGCTCTAGCTGTCCCGGTTTGCCAGAGGTTGAAAGTCCTTCCCCCCGCAAGAATAAAGGCATTTTGCCCCACAATAACGAACACACCAGTTGGCAGGAGAGCTTCGCACCGATACCAGCATATTCTGCATTTTAGGAAGCAAACTACAAAGCTTCTTCCAAATCTAGGTTTTCCTGCCTTGTCTCAGTCATTTGGTTGACTCCCTAAGGTCTCTACCGAGATGTAGCTCATTGGCTAAGTTATATAAAAGGAGTCTTAAGTAGAGCACTCTATTGAGGTTTGAATTTTCCCTTTAAAATGCAAATGGCTGGTATTTAATTCCCTTTTGGGATTTAAGAGCTGAATTTAAAATGGGAAATGATGATACAAAAATATACTTCAGAAAGCATTGCAGTATGAGTAATGAAACGTTCGCCACATGAATACAGATTCTTCTGGTCAGCCAGCCATCTTCATTTATCTGCATTTTAATAGTTTCACTCAAAACTGCTTTTGGCTAAATTTTTCCTCAATGTATTACCTGCAGTCTCAGTGGACTACAATGAGGGCAAAATTTGACCACGTTTTCTATTTTTTAAAAATCTCATATATCAGAACATTTAAATATATCAATATTCTATCAGATATTATAACTATCTCCCTCTTTTCTGTTAAAGTCTAATGAGACCTTTGCCATACTTCCTGAAAATATAGCTGGATGACAGACCTGTTTGCCAGCTCCTTCGTTGACTGGAAAGGCTGAAAAGCTATCCAAAAAAGTGTCTACTTAGCAAAGATTTTAAACCAATATTTACTTCGCAATTTCAAAAGGAACGTCTTCCATCTCACTTTCTTTTTCATAATTACCAGTTCACTTCTAAGGGGAAAAAGTAGTCATTTATAATTATGTCCTTAGATCAATGTATGCTTAAACACATGTATATGCATGTGCACACACAGACACACCCCTGCAACCTTACACGGACCTGGAGGATGCGAAGTGCTCTAACCGGCATTTAAAATTCAGAGTGCCCCACTCCTTGTGTGATCAGGCCTTAAGTAGCTCAGCTGGATTCCTTGTATTTGTTCTGTCTTCTGGAAAATATACCTTTACATAACCCTTCAAGAGAACTCGTTTCTATGCACATGGACACCGGCACAAACACATACACCAGTTTTAATAAACCTTATACCAGCAAAGGATGGAACTGTGTCATCACAATATGAAACCCACAGATCACATGTCTAAAAGGGAACTGCAGACTTTCTAGCCTATGTTTAGAAGGGCCTAACCCTGTGATCTAGTTGAAGAAGTTACTTGTATTTGGATACGCTTGCTTTCGTGCGTGGGTGCAGAGACGGAGCACGGGCAGTGGTGTGCAATAGGAGCAGACCCCAGCCAATGCTACCTGCTGATGCAGCATCGACTGCAGCAGCCCAGCGCGGGCACAGGGGTCGATCCCTTGGTAGGGTCAGCAATTAAATACCGACACCATCTCAAAACCTGAAAAACAACAAATTACACAAGTCTTATTTCAAGTTTTTCCTCCGTCTGTACCAGAAGAGAGAGAGAATAGATCAAATATTCAAACTTTTCCTTTTTGCCCTTCTTTTGTTTCCATGTTTTTCTGCAAATTGCATACTGTCCAAGTTCTCTGGGCTCTGTTCTCTCTTTTTCGTTACAGCCTGACTTTAATCAAACCCTTGATCTAAAAGTCCCCAAACAACCAACAAAGAATGTATTTCAGTACGTTAAATTTGAGAAGTCACAATAAGGGCTGTGGTATAATACTGTGATATCACTCACAAAGGACTATTACTTCATTGTGAATGAAAACAGCATCTGGCACGGGGCAGGAAATAATTTACCAAAAAAGCAGCCCAGAAGTACAGCAATGAAAAATAAGAATCAAATGAGTTTACAGCTACTGAAGTTGTTCTCTTCTTTAAAGGTTCTTGCACTGTGAGAATGTTTCTTTAAAGTAAGGGAAGGCAAAATACTGCACACGTTAAGTATTTTTTCCGCCTTCGACTCAAATGCTTGCCAATAGCTCTTCAACAATTGCACGATTCACTATTGAGTATTTCATCGTGAAAGAAGCCTGCATTCTGTACGGTAGAGGGCTCTTTCATTCATTTTTATTTTGTATTTATGCTATCAACCAACATGTCAGCTGTTAAAGAAAACCTGGTGAAAGACTATGAAAGGAGATAAATCCCCAGCAGGTGTTACAGAAGTACTGAATTGTCTTTTAGACTTAATTACACCTTTAATGTGTTTTTGCTGTGTTGCAGTCGCTCTGTATTAAATGAAATAGTATTTTGTAAAATATTTTTTTCTACAGTTTCTGCAACCACTATAAGGGAAAGTGACTGGGTCAACATAAAACTAGGTAAGGGCCAAACTTGGGAAGGAAAAAAGGCAAACAGGCATCACCAGCAGGTTTCCTAGAAGTTCTGCAGGGAATCGGTGAGGAGAGGGCAGAGAAGGGGAGCCAGGCTCTGGAATTCATTACGAAGATTAACACAGAAGGAGAAGTCTCATTACAACCTTTTGCATTTGAGGAGGACCACAAGGATGTGAAGTGGCTCATTCAACTTATTAGGGTATTCCTGAACAGAACAGAACTCACTCGGGAGATCAATTCAGCCTTATCAGACTGATCTGAGAAGTTTAAAATGACCTAGTCATCTTAGGTGTATTCCTCTCCTTTGCCTTCCTAAATACTTCAGCAACTAAAATAGTAACTTTCAAGACAATCTTGCCATGGCAGCAAAGACATTTCAGTGTAAAAATTGGCTACTGATTGGATGGGCCTTCAGCTGGCAAGTCTCTTGATCAAAATGACTCCAAATTTACTTTAAGAAATGCCCTTGCTATTACTGTGGTCCTCTATTATTTAGGCAAATTCACTAAGCAGCAAGTTTCAGAGCATTTTGAGAGTCTGGGGTCGAATTCTGGGATCCTTTGATAAAACGCACGGCCCAGATCCTACCTGAGCTCCCACTGTAGTGCATTAGCTTTAAAGACAGTCTTCCCGAGCAAATGGATTTGAGAGCACTGGGAAGCATCAATTCTACTCTGACAGCAAAACTCTTGAAGCTAATCTCCAGAAAAGCCCCTGCAAAATTAAGGCAGAGCAAACCTAACATGACGCAGAACACACAGGCACTCTCAGCTGGAACTGCAGCACATATTTTATTGTGAACTGCAGCCTCATGCTCAGGCAAGCAAATCCTGAATTTTTCCACTGTATGCAGGCTGAGGTTACAAGAGTTCAAAGCAACAGTCGAACAATTCTGTAACAACAGAGAAATACTAAGTACTGTCATAACTGTGCTTGAAAGAATACTCTCACCTTACCATGTAAATCCTCTGCTTTGAAGAAGACACCTCTGTTTTGGGTGGAGCTGGCCAGGTGCCTGGGCACACCTGGAATATATAACATTTGGGTGCACCTGAGTAACATCACATGAGCTTTGACAACAAGGAGTATTTCCTGCAAGGGGGGGGGAAACAAAAAGAAAAAAATGAGATTGGCTCAAAATAATTGGGTTATGTTCTGTTCGCTGAAAGATTTTGGGGAAGCAGATTGACACGTTATTTCTTCGTAGCCTTACAGTATCTGCGTCCTTCCTCCGGTGTCATTTCTCTGAAGCACAGTGGAGGATCTGCCAGAATTCCCCGCTCTGGGCAGCTCTGCACTCTTCCTCTGTGCAGCGAGTTTTCATGTTTTTCCTGTCTGGCTGGCAGCAGGATTTTTTCATTTATAGCCATCTGCACCAGGGCAGAGGCTGCAGCTTCAATCTTAATGGCTGTCTCAGATGATACCATTTTCTTTTTGTCAGCTTTAGAGATAAGGCAGCATTGAACTCCCTGACAAATCTTGGCACTTGCTATACATTTACTCCATTTGATACCTACTGTTCTCCCAAAATATTTGTTTTCAAAGGCCTTCAGGTATCAGTCTATAGAGTGGGTGGAATATACTTAACTTCCAAACTCAGTTTAGTTTCAAAACATCCCCTCCTTTAAACTGATCAGTCACTAAAACAAACATTTCTCTTCTACTGAGACAACTATCCTCTTGAAGGACACATCCAACTGCAAAGAACTGCTCTGCAAAAATATTTTGAATGCAATCCAAAGTGACATCTAAATCAATACAGCCCCACGCTGCTGCAGGTGTCTGCTCGCACAGCTCTCGCTGCAGGGTCAGGTCCTCAAACAGGACACTGCAGTCTCCTGTACCAGAGATGTTGATAGCGATGCAGCTCTGCTAATGTTGCAAAGGTTGTTTTCCCTGACACTTAACCACAAAATCCCAGAACCCGCTGGGAAAATTTCAGCAGCGTGTTTCTTTCTAAAGGTCTAACTTTCTAATTGTTATGATAGAAGATTGGAAAAAAAACTTGAAAATATGGTAAGTAAAGACTCAAACCTCAGAACAAGAAAAGAGTAAAGCATGCAACCTCCTCCAAAATTGTTGTTTTTTTGAACCAGACCCACAAGCTTTTAATAAATAGGGTAACAGTGCAAACATTGCATTTAAGACAGGCTCAAATGCAAAACTTAGGGGGAAAAAACACCCCACCAAAACCCTACTTTGCCTAAAACCAGGGCTGCTGTAGGGAGAAAGCTTTACCTGCAGCACCTAGACAGCGAGGTAGCAGCACCCTGCCAGGGGCCTGGGGCCACTCATAAATCTTCTGATCCTGAGCAGCTTCACCTGGGGCCTCCACCCACAGGTCCAGGAGCTCTATTTAAGCCGAGCCCTGGGACCTCATTCTGTGTCTGAATGATCCTAGGGGAGTGTTGGGGTCTGGTTATGGACCTCCAACCTCACTTCTCAGCTTGATCTTGAGTCTGCTCCATTGCTTGAGACTTGGTGAGTGATTACTGGATTTTGCCTAATCCTGGTTGTCCTTGTTAGACCGCATCATGACCTGCAGATTTAATTTCTGTCTGGATCTCAGGCCTGCCTCATCCTCTTGAACTTGCCTGATGACTGGGAATCTTAAATGACTCTGTCTACCCTCTCCAGATAAGCCTTGTTGATCTTGTTTGGGTGCTGAAGGATGAGACTGTAGCTGGCGAGTACTCTCACAAGTTTGGAGATCTAGACTTTTGGATAAGAGCTAGAAACTTCTGAGGGGAAGATTTTTTTACCCTTAGAAATCAACAAGGGTTTCTAAAACTGCTTTGGAAAATGCATCATATAAGACAAAAGCTTCTTTTTTAATGCCCTGTTGCCCCACTCCAGCAGAGGGGCTAGTAAGACAGGTGAGGGAATGAGGAACATTCTAGACAGGAAAAGATGAAAGAAATGTGGCTTGCTTAGTCTAACAAAATAAACTTCAGGAGAGACTATGACTGCTGTCTATAAATACATCAGGAGAGTAAACACTGGGGGAGGAAAAAAGTCCCCTATTTAAACTACATGAAAATGTTGGCACAAGAACAAGTAAGTAGAAATGTGCCTTGAAAAAAATAAACCTTGTCTTTGGTGACTTTTTTAGTCTCTTGTTCAAGGCTACAAGAACAAAAGTCTCAGTTTTTCCTAAGAGAAAGCCTGCTCAGGCTATATACTGTGGTGTCTGTGATAGAGAGGACTCAGTGGCTTGGTAAACCCCCCTGCCAGCTCCTACATCCATGAGAAGGTCAGGCTTCTTAATTTCTAAATACTAGAAGGAGGAAGACTGTCTGACAGATACACAAATATCTTTGTATACGTATTGAAAAATAATACTGAGTTTTCCCAGCTAGGGGATTTACTTTTTTGCTGTTCTATAAAAAGCCCAGAAAAACAAAGTGTATGGTTGGCACATCTGCTAAATTAGAGCATAAAACATGATTTTTCTAAAAAAAAAAAAAAGTGGCTGCTGTTTAAACATCTACCATAAGTTATCACTGGACTCTTTTCTATGTTGCCTCCCTTCTTTATCTACTAAGTATATCCAGAAGCAGGAGGAGTATCTCTGAAGATCCCTTCTTTCCCAACAGAGGCTGGGTAAGACTGACTCTATCATCTCATCATTGCTTTTTTGAAAGCAGCTATCAAAAGGATGTGTGTTAACAAGTCCTTTCCCAGGGCTGGAGATAGGGAAACTTTCTAGAGAACTTCAAAGTCCTGTAAATCTTTATGATAATTTCTTAAAGACTTCATTATAATGCCTAGATACAGTACTAATTTTAATAGGGAATATTCAACCTTTATTTCTATTCAACTTTCTAGCAAACTCGGAAGTATCAAAAAGCATTGTTAATGGTTTTCTGAGTCATCCCAGCTTGCTTAATGGAGAGGAAACCCAAACAGCCTCTGTGTTTACTTTGCAGTTGATGCACGAATTATTACCTGCTAATGACAATGTGTCTCCCTAACCAGAACTGGGTAGCGGTGACACCTGAACCTGAGCGACAAATCAGCCAACAAGTTGGGTACTTTCAGTTAAGTATTGTAAGGCTAATCACGGTTGAACATCCTTCCCAGAGAAGAAATGCATGTACTAAATAAACAGTAATCCCAGATGAAGTAGTTGACCTGGCTTTGAAGTTGAGCTACATCTGTCCAGCGCGGGTATCTGGGAAATGCTCCAATAATTAAGAAGTCTTGCAATGCAGAGAACAACTCTGCTGCATCGGTGTTCTTGTACTTGCTGTAGCCCCTGACCTTGGACACTTGCTAGTACCACAACCACCTGGCTGCCTTGCTTAAGGGCCAGGGCTCTGCAGCAGCAGCTGTGCACAAGAAGAATGAAAAGTAGTTTTCTCACCCTGGAAAAGCTTGCAAACAGGCAGTTTACACCAAAACTTGTGAAACACTTGACTCTCTTGGTTGATTGCCATCTTCCCCTAAACCCAAAAATCTCAAGACACCATCAGAAGCAGCAGCCTTCTTAATAAATATTGTTATAATGGAGTTGGGAAGATACTGGTGTGTGAGTGGCAAAGTGTTTTCCCTGCAGGCATTTTTGCCGCCAGAACTCACTCTTCCCATCCCTGTACCGCAGCATGGCTTTGCTAAATGGGTTTTCACGGTGAACTGAAAAGCTCCTTTTTTTTCCCTAAGACTCGATGCACCTTTTACCAAATGCACAGCAGAGATTATGGAGGGCTATGTGAATTGTTTCCTCGATTATTACTGTGCCTGTTGCCTATATTTCTTATTAAATATTGGGGGATAAATGCCATTTGGGTGGGTACAGATCAGGCAAAAGGGTAGCCAATAGTGAACGTACGTGATGAAATGCTTTCTCTGATGGTATGTTTTTCGTTTAGTTTTAAGTAAAATCACTTTTAAATTTTTGAGATGATTAGGTAGATGCTATTAAAACACACTAACCCCCAAATTTCTTTTAGTCAAACCTTTCCTTGCTGTATAAGGGGATTAATTCAGCTTCTTTAGAAAAAACTAGGTAGACTTTTTTTTTTGGGGGGAAATGACCCTGAGAACCAAAATAAGATAACTTTGTTGTATTTGAATGTGTTTTACATGAGGCCATCTTAAATTTATTCTGTCTCGCTCTGAATCAGCAAAGGCATATCGCTACCTTCACCATGTTTTGTATTCTCTGTGCAGGATGTAAAGTAATTACATTTCAGCTGCATTATAATTTAGCAGGTTCTAACGGAAACATGGAGAGAGCTGAAGTTTTTCCATCTTCTAGATTGGTGTGTTAAATCACAGCCAGCCGCTGACTTGCACAAGGGAAGTTAGATGGGTACCACAATGCATAGCCCAATTCTGTGCACAGTTTAATTTGGAAATCTAGGCGCAAGTACCTACTTATCATGCACAGATGTAGCCCGGGAGGTCAACAGGGCCAGCGAGGCATCATCTGCTTCTATAACTCAAATGAGTTTACAGCACTCGAGCATTTTTCTTGGTCATGTTTTAATCTACGTGCTTCTCAAAATGGGATAATGTCATGAAGAAAAATCAAATAACCCCAACAAAAGCAGAAACAAAGAGGTATAGACAGGAGAAGAACAGAAAAGCTTTCTAGGAGGTCTAGAAGACAGAGGGTGGGTGAGCAGCTTTAGGGGACTGCGGTCCAGGTGCGGGAGGTTTGTTTTTAAGGCAAAGCCTTGAGACAGTGGCTGTGCTAGGGGAAGGGAATGGATGAAGAGGTTCAAGTGAAAGTTGGGTCAAAAAGATATTTTCAAGTAAATGAAATGGGGTGAGGTTGCAGTATGCTCTTCCACCTGGAGCCTGAAATGAGGGAGAAAATGGCCCTCGCCGGGAGGATGTCAGTACACACGCTTCGATGGGGGAGACAGTGCCACGGTCTGGAAAAATGAGCCTTGTAGTGGCCACAGGGAAGAGACAAAACTGGCAAGACAGGACACAGGCAGCAGAGGCAGTGCTGAAACAGCGGTATACAAATGAGGTGATGCAGGGATGGAGAACAGAGCTGATGACCCAGGAGATGAGAGGGGGAAAAGGAGGATTCAACCAAGGGTTACGGCACTGTTCCAGACAATACAGGCGAATGGGGATGTCATTTTATGTAGCTTATTTGAACTATGAAGATTAGAAATAAATAAATTGACGTGAAGGCTTCTCTCTCTCTGACAGCATGGGGCTATTGGAAAAACAAAGCCTGTGCTAGAGCATCAGAAACAACACATTAAATGTGGGAAATACAATAGGCATTACATCAGATTCCAGATACTGCAGATGATGAATCGGACCGGCATGCCTCTTCTGCATCTGGCAGCTTGTGGCATTCACTGTACACTTGCACCGAATTGGCCTTTCCAAGCTGGGGTGGGGGGGGGGATAACCTGTGGAATAACTTTCTGAAAGTGACTCATGTACGGGGAGAGGACAGCCCTGAGATTCTGCGCTGTTCTGTGCCCGGTTGTTTGTATGAAATGTGGCACAATTTTGTACGAAAACATGGCACAATAGTGTCTTTGTATCGGAGTCGGTAAGCCTTCAAAATGTTAGGGAGACTCTCAGAAATCCCAAATAAAAATACAACACTTGGAAAATGCTTTGACTATTTTTCTTAAATGAATACAAAATGCTGTTAAGACATATGGGAAATACAGCGGTTCTGTTTGGTCTTATGTATTTCCTTGTGCTATTTGTTATCCCAACATTTTGGCATGGTATAATGAAATCAGAACAGTTTCTGCAGGGTAGAGGAATAAATTGACTCCATAACTTTCATAACTCGAGAACTGCCCAGAAGAGTCGAGCAGTATCATGGAGGGGGGGAAAAAAAAAAAGCCCAATAAACTTCTAACTGGGTAACTAATTCTGCTCGTTTCAGTTTTAAAATTCTTTCTTATCTGACAACTGAAGGTTGAATTACTAAGAACAAGTTGGAAAATTCGCATCTCTTCTTTTATCTTGATCGCTCATGGAAGAGGCAAGTCGGTAGAACAGGGAAAGATTTCAATATACACCTGTGCCTCTTAATTTATAAGACTAGATCAGGCTTTAAAAAGACAGACCTAGCGGAGAAGTAAGCTCAATTGCACCAAGATCTGACCCTCTCGCTCTTCTCCTAGGGCAGAGAATGAGCAGAGCTGGTTTTTGTAAAAGCAGTGATTCATCTTTAACCAAAATTTACCCTTCCTCTCTTACTGGGGTTTGGGTCAATGAGCCGCAGTAGCCCGCTGCGGGATCCGTAGCTGCCCACGCTTCAGTGGAACAGTGTTTATTACGTACATGCAATTCATGAAGCTGTTTGGAATAAACTTAAAAGGTACCAAACACAGAGATCGGCTTATTTAAGAAATATTTACTGAGCTACTACATCAAATAGCTTTCCGAGCGTATGCTAATCACCAATAAGGAGTAAGAAAAGCAGTATTTTGCCATGCCACTGTAATACAAACACGCCTTTAAGACGAGCAGCAACAAAAGTATGGCAGTAACCCCACTGGAACGACCAATTAGTTAAGTTTCTGAACAATGGTAATTATTATCCTTCTCTGAGCTGACATTTAGGACTCGGACATGTATACCATGAAAAAAAAAAAAAAGAAATGCCAGCGCCGGCCTGGGTCCCTGTGGGCAGAAGGAGCCCTTTTGGGGGCATTTCCTCATGGGCTGACCCTCGACAGGTATTAATAGGTCTTGCTTCGGCTTCTAATTTATAAGTACAGAAGAAAAATTGCAGCGAAACCCGCTGGACCGCTATTTTGGACGCAGCTTCAGAGCACTGCGCTCCGAGGGGCTGCGGAGCATCGCGGCTGGGAGCCAGGCGGATGCGGCACAGGAGCCCACGAGGGATTTCGGGCTCACCTCCTTATCCAGGCGGGGAGAGGGAGACGGGCCCGGCCC
>NW_008794599.1:469110-507113 GCF_000699145.1 Aptenodytes forsteri | reverse complement strand
CTCTGAGGGGAGCTGAGGGGGCTGCCGCCATCTACCCCCCGCCCCGGGGTGGTGCTTGGGGGCCCTCTGGGCACCGGCCCCGGCGGGGAAAGGCTGCGGGCTGGGTGGCCCTGGGGCTTGGTGTGGAGGGAAGTCAGCCCTTTCCCCACCGCCTTGAGGTGCCAGGATGGGGCTTGTGTGGGTAGGCTCATCCGAGGACGGAGCAGGACCGGGCCGGTGGGTTCGGGCCTTCTGCTGACTCCCGCCGCGTGAGGCGGTTGCATCCATGGAGGGCCTGAAGGGAAGGGCAAGGCCCGTGTGTGAGCAGAAGCAGCTTCTGCAGGTGGAAGCTGTGGTGGTTGCCACCGCTTTGCTAACGTTGGTCTTTGTGCCAGCGGTGGTGGTTACCTCTGCCGAATACGCCTGTTCTTGTGGCCTGAGATACAGTTATAGCATGTGGCTGTTTGATCGTGCGGACCTCTTGCTACCTAGGTTTTGGTGTTGAGCTGCCCTGTCCCCCCTCCTCTGTCACAGCTGCATTAAAAATTTGTTAAATCGTTAAGTTGGAATGGAAAAACGAGGTCCTGGTGCTCTGTCATTCAGAACTACTCATCCTAAAAGGACAACTTGCCCTTTATAGGGTTGGTTTCCCTGTACGAGACATTTCAAGCTATGCACGGTCACCTCTTACCTCTCGGCTGCTCGTTGCAGGCCCTCAGAAGGGGTCTTGCAGCTGTCTGTAGATCGGAGTTAAAAACCTGGTTTAGGCTGCCGAGCTTCATAGTCCCAAGAGTGAAATGAACGGTCAGTATTTGCGATGTGCTTTTTGGCGTCTGTGCACCAACCTGTCTAGTGTATTACTGACATATTTGTGGTTCCTACAGGCTTTTAAAGAATGAACAAGCACAAAGCTGCGTGTCTGTAAGATGCACATCAATGTGTCTCTTTCAGCGTTTCAATGGGAATAGAGACCATTCCGACCTTCAGCTTTCTTCTGTTACTTTTTTCAATGATTGAATTTTCTTTTTTTTCTTTTGATTGGTTAAATTAAGTGATGAAATGCTAATGAATTATCAACTGATTTTACAAGAGGGTTCTTTGGGCCTTTTGTGGAAATAAAGTAATTGCCAGTCTCAATGCCTTCGTTTCTGGGGGGAGGGAAAGCAGGAGGGTGTATTTCTTGAGTCAGTCCTTAAATGGAGACGTTATCTCCTGAATTGTGATGATGCTTTTTGGCACTTTGCTACACGCGGGCTTCTCCTGTGTGTTAGGTGTTTAAAATGAAGACAGCTTTATTACCTTGGATATAGGATGAAATATTGATGTAATTGTTGCTGTTGCTATTGTCTGATGGAATAATTGACAATTTGCTTTTAGAGAGAAATGGGTGTGTGTTGTCGCTTGCTCTCCTCTGGCTCCCTTACTACTAACCTGCAAAGAAAATCCCTGGATGAGCTCTTTTATGGTAACTTGCTCTGCAGTCAGCAGCTACTTCACGTGTGTTTCTGACCACCTGCAGCTGCTGTCAGCTGTGTAAACGGAATTTTAATTGACTTATAAGTGTAGCTAATTACAGAGGCTGTTTTATAGTGTGAATTTTGTTTTGACTTAAACACGAGATCGGGTCTATTTGTCACTTTTATTTCATGCTAGTAAAACACACAGAAATAGAAGCTGTGTTGTAGCCTTTAACTGGTGTTATATGTTAAGTCCTCACCCGTTTTAAAGTACAGATAGCCTAATTCGTTCTCTGTGGCCTGCAGCACTTCAGACAAGCAGCTATTCCGAAAGAGGCAAGTTGGGTGGGTTTTTTTTATGTGCAGAAACAAGGGAGTTTTATTTTTTGAATTTTAAAGAGCTTGAAGTAGAGGGGTGATTTAATTCAGAGGAGAGATGCGGAGGGGTGGGAGAGGGAGGGAAGAAGCAGCACTGTCCGCTTGTAGGAAGGGGGAACAACCTCCTCCTCTGATTGACGGTAGCTTTGGGAAGAGTTGCCTGAGCAGGAGAAGGGATAGGAGACAAAAAAGATGGCAAGAGGAAGCCGGAGGGGAACTGATGGTGTTCAGTTCACACATGGTTTTGTTTTCTTTCGGTAAAACCTGAGAGTGCCTCCTTGAAGGCTGCATACGCAGCACTGCAGCGCAGGTTTTGATACAGACCTTCTATTTTCCTTTTTTGTCACGTTGTACTTTAAGTACGCGTTTTCCCTGTTTGCTTGCTTTATCGTACTTCTCCCTCTATCATTTATAAACCAAATCAATTCAGTAGACAGGGTCACTGCCTCCAGCAGCTGGAGCCGGAGAGTTGCAGTGTGTGATAGTAACGGACGATGATATTGTAGGGACCTCAGAGTATGAAACGTTCAGAAGAAGACGACGTGAATAATGTGGTCACGCATTCAGGAAGCTGAGGATAGGAGGAAGAAATTAGTTGCGGGAGTGGATATGTAGATGTTGAGCAAATGGGAAGAGAGGTGACCAAGAAGAGCATGGCGCGTGTACGGAAATGTAATTAACTTGTCTCTTTGCCCACTCAGAGGTGAAGGACAGGTACTGTGAGAAACACTCGCTTATACAAGAATTAGGACCAAACAGAGATGTCCTTAGAGAGGGAACTGCATCTCCGAGTAGGTCTCCAGCCCAGCCCGTGGTCGTTCCCTAGTAGGATGTTAACCTGTCCTCTTGGGGCTCACCTGGAGTGCCTGATTATCTCCTGTATTTTGTGGTAGAAACAGTTAGACTTTCAGCTACTTATCTGATACTCTGTATTATCTCCTGTATTTTGTGGTAGAAACAGACTTTCAGCTCCTTATCTGATACTCTGCGAGAGAATGGTTGCAACAGACTGTCATGCTCTCACCCTTAGCGCTTGGGCACTGTCCCTTCAGGAAAGGGACTGTGTGACACGTTGGACACGGTAGCGGAGGACCGGCCTTGAAGATGTAAGAGATCTCTTCCAGTTCATTGTTGCTTTGATGATGGATGTGCCATAAGGATATAGACAGATTGATTCATTATGCACAATTTGAGTAAAGAGTGAGTTTGTGTTTGGCTGAGCTCTTCTATTTATTACACGACTAAGTAAATTGAAGCCATTTTTCCTTTTGTGGAAATAAATAATCTTTGCTGCCCCAGCTGTAAGTACGATTTCCATTTCTAACTCCCCAGTAAAACGTTAAGTATTGTGGTTATATATTACCCGATTATTAACATTCAGCCAAAATGCACCAGAGCCAGGGTTCCTTGAAACAATATGTGTTTTTGATGGATGAGAATGCAGAGGAGGAGACGGCAGTGGTGACTCAGTCCTCAATGAGGTTAGAAACCTTCTTGCTGCAATGAAAGCGTATTCTTGCCAAGGGATCTCAGGAAATGCACCAACTCTGCCTTCTAGGCAAGCTGGGGTAATTAACTTAAGTGTGGGATATAGCTTTTTGCAGACACACGTGATGTTCTTTTTGAGCGTAATAAATCATTTTCATATTAAAAGCTGGAGGAAGACCCGTAGACGTAAAAATCCCTTTCGTAACAATTCTTGCTGTCCTTGCCTATGGCTGGCGGTGAAAAAGAGTGGTCAGTGAGCTCAGTACTTAAAGGATTAAGCTAATAGCCCCTGCTATTATTGCTGCGGGGAACCCCAATCTATATGCAAGCCTCTGTTACACTGGGGAGTAAATCACATTAGCTGTTTTATGCACCATTATTGTAAAGTGGATTCTCATCTGAGATACTGCAGTGGCTTTGTGGCTCCCTGAGCAGGGAGGTGGACTTTTCCCCTTGCCCAGCTTTAATATTCCCCCGTTCTTCTCATCCCAGGGAAGGGACAAAAAGGAATGTTTGGCAGCCGCTGGCTCGGGTGCTTTCTCAGCAGAATGTCCTTAATTAGACTTGGAGGGTTTGCTGCAGATGAAGTCCACAGAATTTTTGTCTGTGTATCATCTTGTGTAGTCCCAGCATTGAAAGAAATTGTCATTCCTTAATAGCAGGTATGTCAAGAAAATACGGTTACTGTTGATCTTTTTTGTTTTGGTGGTGCTTTTCTCTGAATTTCAGAGCCGAGCTTTCCTCTGAAGCACCGTGTGAGTTCACTATATTCAACTCGTGTCAAAAATTCTTACACGCCAAACAGAAAATAACAGTGACTTTGCTGTTATTGGAGGTTTTCTCTTAAAGTACCGTTCGCTCCCATTCCCTAGGTGTTAGGGGTCATAGGCGCACCTGCGAGGTGACATGGCATGGGTGCTGTGACGGCTGAGGGTGGGGTGTCTTCTGCTGAGGACAGCAAGGCTAATGAGGATGTTGCTGTTGGGTGGTGAATGAGGAGCATTGCCCCTGAGCGGTGCTTTCTCGTCCTGCGGAGCTGAATGCAGTGAATGGGGAAAGCTGCTGACTTCATAACACGGCTTCAGAGAAAACGACACACTGCAGGAACAGGAGAGAGGGGTTAGAGTATCGCGGTGGCCAAAAGGAGTTTTCAAGTGAGATTTCCAAAAAAGATGAAAAACTGTTCAGACAACGACACAAAGACTGCTTTCCAGGCATCAGGAGCTGCAGAGGAGAAGCTTCACCGTTAATGAGATTTTTTGGATTGGGTATAAAAGGCAAGAACTAAAGAGGAAGGTCTCTGACACCAGCAGGTCCCCAGAGGGTGTTGAGAAAAGGAAGGTAAATGTGAATGGCATACTGAAACGAACCTGTTTTGTCTTGAAGAGGTGGTGGATGTCCTTGCAGTTACCTGATGAGGCAGACAGCTGGATATTATGGGCGCACGGACACGTAGGAGAATACTCGTCCTGCCCTGCGTGTCTGCTGACCGCGCTCCAACTCTAAATGGGATGCTTTCTGGTTGGGGTTAGCACCAGGTTGTTCCTGCACTGATAAGCCTTGCCAAGAGATAAGCACAGCTCCACGCTAGTGTCGCTTCCGAACTCTGAGCGTGCTTCTACCTGGCAAAAACGTGGGCACATCATAGGGAGCTCAAGGGCAACACCCATGGGTGCCACCTCAGATAGAGCTCCAGCAAACACAAGTCAGAATGAGCTTATCCTCCACTGGAGTAGATATTTTGTGTGCCAGGATGTGCACCAGCATTTGGGTATGTGGAAGGTAACATCAGTGTTGAATTTAGATGTGCCTTTCTTTTAAAGTAATGGCAGTTTTGTGGGTTCTTGGTTCACGTTATATCTTGATTCACGTTATATATGACACACTGCGTCCTGCCGCTGACGTACTGGAGTGATGCTGGGTTATATTTATACCTATTACCATTTCGGCTTGTGTCATCACCCAGCCTGGACTGGGTGAGGCATGCCTGCTGTTTTGGGGAGGAAAATGCTGTCTTCACAGTTTCTGTAAATGGTTTAGCATCTCCCATGGTGGCATTGCTTCCTGCTCACGAGCATGCCGCTTATCAGGTTGTACGCAAGCGTTGGGGTAGTGACAGAATTGCCGTTGATATATTGGGTGATAGGTCTCATAACGCGTGTGCGTGTCCCTTGGATGCTGCAGAACTTCCCATTGAGGTGCTTGCCGTGGCATTTAGCTTGTCTGAAAATGTCTGATGTGTGTGAGATACGGGGAGAAGAATCAACAATTGCAAAGGATGATCCGTGGGCAAACAGTGCGGAGAGCAAGCAGAGACAAGCAGAGAGTGTTCCCTTGCATGCCAGCTGTTTGGCAATGCTTATGCCCAAAGTTTCACATTTATTCCTGCTAAAAAACCCAACAACGCTTCCAGCTAGACCCTTTGAGAGAATAAGTATCTTCTTTACCTACATCTCCCAAACTGGTATTGCTAACAGCCTTTGTGTAGATGGCACATACCCTAATGTACTCATCACGATTCTTCTGCAGCTAATTTGAAAAAATATCGTGGCTGTGTGCTGAGCTGGACATCTGCCGCTTCCTTCTGCAGCGAGACATCTCTGCTGAGAGAAGACCACAGGGAAATGGTTAAAATCTCGAGGCACTGTGGCTGTCAGTGTCGCAGCTGCAACGGATATCGAGAGGGGGATTTAAAGGAGAAAATAAGATCATGGAGGATTAATGAGGGAGAGCATCCTATGGAGGACTAGTGAGCAAAGTTATTTTGGTCTCTTCTGTCATCAGTGTTAGAAAACTTACTCAGATGTTTGTGTTTCCTTGCAGTTTTGTTGTCAGTGGCTTTGGACCAGATCATGCTTTCCAGCTCCTGACCTTAACTGCAGGTCTTGTTTCACTACTGGCTTTCGTACCAGCTAAATTCCAATGCTCGCTGCCTGGCCTTGGGACCTCTGTGGGATGTGGCCTGTCTGCTCTTGCACTGACTTCTCACTCAGCACATCCAAGTTTCCAGGGAAACATGCTTTTCTGTGTATTTTGGTGATGATAGAAGCGATGAGGATTCGCGGAGGTCCACTCTTTGATAGGAATGCATACCAGAGGGGCAGATCCTAGGATGTATTTTGAAGTACAGAAGCTGAAAGCATCAGCAAATCCTGCAGCTCCTAATATTGTCTGATTGTTATTGCTACACAATTGTCTGGGCTGAGCAGTGTATTTTTTCCATTTCTGTTAAGAACAGCAATAACAGTACCATTTATAGAAACTGCACCACCGAGCCACTGAATTTGGCTCAACCTTGCTTTTTTCCCTGAGATTTGAGATTACCGCTAACCTTTAGAACCATGGCAAAACTTGAAATCACTGTCTTCTGCTTTCTTTTCCAACTTTTTGGTACTGTTTTTTTGCAGGTATGAATCTTAATGCCCAGTTTTGTCTATTAAAGACCCGTCTGAACCCTTCGGTCTCCTTTCCACTCAAGTTGTAAGTTATTTGTGCCAAAATGAGTCTGCAGGAGTGAGTCAGCATCTTCCTTCAGACCTTCAATATCTGCCTGTAGGGAAGGTCAGCCAAAAATTCTGCTACTTGTTGCACCACGTGGAATTAGCCAGAACCGTGCCTCTCTCTTAATTCAATCACTGGTTGATTTAATTGCGTTATTACTAACAGGATAATTATATTTGTAAAAAAACCCCAAACCACCCAAACTTGAAACCTCTAGCATTTATTTTTCTTTTTCTAAGCAATTAGGTAATTGATTAAACTACTGGCTATTGTTAGTGCAATTACCTGAATTGGCTCTTGATTAATAATGACAGTCAAGAAAAAGAGCTGTTTGGGATAAACCAGCCAAAGAATAACAACAGGATAGGCATTTAATTGTCTGTAAAAGTTGTTGTTCAGATTATGTTACTGACATAAATGCTGTCACGCTTCACACAAGCAGTTCTAGACCTCTTGGTGATCGTATACGTGATAAAATGAGAGATGGAGTTCAGTGAAAGCGGTAGGATTAGGTATGAGAAAATCCCTGAATTAATCCTTAGTAACATAATGAGTAGCTTTGAGATAGCTGGATGAAAGGTGCTATGTAGGGATGGATGACATTTATTTATATACCAGAGCTTGTGTGTGCTGTAATATATATAAAAATAATATTTATTTGTAAATGACCCTGGCTTTCAACACCTGGAGAGCAAGGCTGGTGTTTGTCAGTCCTAATCATTGTTTGCTGCACTTCATTTTTCCGTACTAATGAATCCCTTAGCTAAAGCGTTGCGCGCAGGTACATGTATTTCTTTTTTCCTGTTCTCCTCAGTGCTTTTTCTGGATGTTTTGTATCGAATAATATTAATGCAGATAGGATTTCTGTTCCTTTATCCCAGAACCTAAGGATGTGTGGGTCTAATAGGAAGTCAGAACAGCCATCGCACAGCTCCTTGGTCTCTGCTTGTGTGGGGGACCGTGTGGCACACGTGTACTGCATTGCTCGGCACGAGAAAGCAAATGTTGGGCTCTAGTCACCGATAATGGCATGACTTGCTGTCTAGCGATGCCCAGAAATATCTTTCCCGCAGCTTTTCTTTGTCTATGTGGAAATAATATGTTTTTTTTTCCACCATGCAGTTCAGTGACGTTAGCCTGAGACTTTTCTGTACTATTGATTTGTACGTTCTGGCCAGGACCAGTGGTACAGTCAGTGCTCAGGTCTGCAAAGCTTATTCGTTGCTGGCAAAATTAGCAGAAGGCAGAAAGTGCCTGCTGCTCCCTGCCCCCCCCCCCCCCCTTTTCTTTTTTTAGTTTGTCAATGACAAGCCAACTGCTAGCATTTATGGGAATAAATTATGACTAAAATAATTTGCATTTAAAATGCAAATGAATGAAGGCGTCAGCAAGGAGCCTTCTGCTTTCTTCCTGGTGTACAGACGGGGTACTGGCATTGGATCAGCCCAGCGAGGCACTCAGTATAAAATAAAGTTAATTGGACTAGCTGAAAAATGAAATGGGCTCAGCCTCATGCTAATTCCTGGGCCTGTGATTTAATATGACATTAGAGACGAAGGATTGGGAAGGTGCTGAACCACTGACTAAACCAATCAGCAGAGCTGTAAATTACACTTCTGAGATTCCCAATGGCAGATTGAGAGGCCCCAGTAAAATTGCGAGAGGTGAATAAAACCTAGCTTGGAAGCAATTTGTCAGGATCTTCGGGCTCGCATGAATTAGAGTTTAAGTTTCATTGTTCTTTTTCTAAAAGTTGTCTGTTGTAACACTGCCTGAATACCAACTGGGACTGCAGTTTTGTACAAGGTGAAAGCTGCCTGTGGATGTAAAGCCAGTCGGTTCTCGAACAAAACCTCTTTCAGACGAACCAAGAAACTGGTGATGCATCTCTGAAGGTAGTGTTTTCTTGTTGGAAGCTTAAGGTCAATTTTCTGCATCGTTTATTGATTTCTGGGCCTGTAGGTGCCAGGACAATGTGAAGAATATTTTATGGACCGCCTGTGGCCAAGGAAAGAAGCGCAGGAGGAATTCAGGATAATCCTTCAGTGCAATTTTAGCAATGGTTGACTTGTTTCCTCCTTAATAGGACACGGAAAGTATTATACAGCAGAACTTGAGCATGGTAAATGAGAAAGGCTTGGCTTTACAAACATGTGCTGCTTTACTCTGGCAGCGTGTTCCTGTAGTGCAGTAGCTGATGATAATACCTCATGCCTCTGTTCCGTGTGTCACCCTTGTTTTAATATCTCCATCTCTTCTCTTTTTTTTTTTTATAGCCATGTTACTGAAGATCACCTTGTCTTCTGGAAGTAGAAACACAGTGAACAGATGAATCTATTCAGCCAGACGTTCCCCCAGTAGATCTCTCTGCTCATGGAGCACCACGGCAGGGAGGAGATGGACTCAAAAGAGGAAAGTCCTCAGGTGTGGGCTGACTCTGCTGAGCAGGAACAGAATACTGCTCAGGTGACTAGTGCCTTCCAGAGCTCTCGGTTTCTGCTCAGACTGAATTGGGCTCGGTGCGGTGGCTTAGCAAGCAGGTGTTCCCATTTGACTGTTTCTTACAGTCTGGAAACTCAGCTTTCATTTGAGGAGAAATACAGACACATCTGTGGTGACTTCAGATTAAAGCTTCAGAAAGTGAGCTGGGCAAACTGCGGCAGCGAATACACAGACATCTGAAACGAGCTAAACAAAACCAGCCGGTGGCTGTAGAAGTTTTGGTGTCCAAATATACGTATAACCACGTGGGAAAGTGAAAGGGTATTCAGATTAATGAGTATTAACAAAATCTGTGGTCTGTGGCAGCCCATTTTGATGGCATCAGTCGAATCAGTTGGAACTGTGGGTGGACCTTGGGGAAAGTAATATGAATAATTTTTTCCAGTCAGACATCTGGGTAGTGGGGAAGGGAGAAATGTTAATTGTTAGTGACTAATACAGTCAGATTCTGATGTATGCAGCTAGTCCCTCTGTCTCTGAGGCAGTGCAGCTGAGACTTTCTAGAAGACTGTAAATTGATTTCTTCTTTTGAATATGTTATGAAGAGGGTGCTGCATGTCATTTGACCCACGAGCTGAGAAATTCTGACTCTCCTGGTAATTTCCAGCTTTGAAATTTGCAAGGAAAGGCACTTTTCAGTGGCCTGTGTTCTGTTATCTCTACAATGGAATAACCATACTGTGTTTGCACGTGGCAGTTATAAGGCTTAATTAGTATTTGCAGAGTGCTCTCCAAATGTGAAACACTGCATGCATCCTTACCGTAGTGTTTGCATGAGGATTTATTGTACAGAATCAGCACTTAGCATCTGCGGGGAGTACCAGGTGTCTTCTAAAACAAAAGCTAGAAGGTGAAACAAAGTAAATAAAATGATGCCACAGGTTTTTTCCCCACATATTTTTATGTGAAAACACTTCATGTGACTATGAGTGTGGATACTGAAACTAGGTTTCCTGCTAACTGTTCTATTTTACCCATGCGCTGAAAATGGTTTTCAGCATCTAAAGGGTGTCAAAAGATAAACATGTTCCCATTGCCACTGGAATTAAGTATCCTAGCTTCTTTAAGGTAGGCCACTGATCATCATTTATCATCATTATGTTCTGTCAAAATCAACTTGTTTGGATTTAAACTGCTGCCCTAGACATAACTTGTTCCAGTCGTCCTTGGAATCACTGCTTAATGTTTTAAGTTATATGTTTCTCTGTTTAAGTAGTTGGATTTTCTACTAGTGCTGTATGTACATACTACAGAGAAGCAATCTAACATACACTATTGCTTCCTCATGATAGGTGCAATACTATTACTTGAAGGAGTATCAAAGTTAATAGGTTCCGTTAGCCGTTCATCAAACAGAAAAAATTACCTCCAACTACAGAACTAGCTGAATGAAGTAATTATCATAAATCCAGAAAGGAATATGAGAATAAAGGGAAACAATATACCAATAAATCCCATAGATACACCAGTTCAAATCTGAACTTTCTTTCTTTCATGAATTTTCAAAGCATCGTACAAGAGCTAAGTATGGGAAGGTGCCCTTTGTACCAGTTAGGTCTTGAGTTAAAATGCAGAGTAAAACCAGAAACTGGTGGTAGTTTATGTCCAGATTTCTATGTTGCTAGCATGATTCACTGAGATTTTAAATGTGTATTATACAGTGAGTTTTTTATTGTATTGAAAACAATTGGCTAGGAAGTTGGGACACGAGGTACTCTCTGCTTTCCAAGGCACCTTGCAACCTGTGTGTCTCGTGTTGTTTCCCATAGACATATGTTCGGTTTCAGGTTGGGACACGAGGTACTCTCTGCTTTCCAAGGCACCTTGCAACCTGTGTGTCTCGTGTTGTTTCCCATAGACATATGTTTCGGTTTCAGTACGGGATCTGTTTTTTTTCTTCCAGGTGCACTTTGTGCCTGAGGGGGGGACAGTGGCACAGATCGTGTACAGTGATGAGCAGGACCGTCCCTCGCAGCAGGTCGTCTACGCGGCGGATGGCACCTCCTACACCTCCGTGGACACCTCGGAGCACACGCTCGTTTACATCCATCCCGTGGAAGCTACGCAGGCATGTGTGGTTCTGAGCCCACCCCATTCTGGCACCTAGAAAAGAAAACAATCTTGTTTGAGATTAAAGCCAGTTACCAGCCAAGTGATATGACTGGAAAATAGCAGGCAGTTGCTCTTAACGCTTTTATCTGCCCATTGCTGAACAGGGACTTCATGCTGTTCATTTGTCTGATGTGCGAATGTGGTAATCAAAGGATGTCGAGGCTATGGATTATGAAATGCTGGTTATTTCACTGAAGGTGGACGAGATTATAATTAGATCAAAGGTGTTTTCCAAAACATGGATAATCTCTCCAGAAATCCTGCCTCTGTTGTATTTGCTAAAATGCCAAGAGGCATCTATGTGTCTTCTGGAAGAGTCCTTGTTTTGCATAGTACGGTTCTCATAATTGATAGTTACAATAACAGTCAAGTCTTTTTGCAGAGGATCTCAGTGTATTCAGTCTAATTTTGTAGTCTTTCTTCAGAGAAGTTGTTGATTTTATAGACCTAGGTTCTTTTTCTTCTTCATAATTATATCAAATAGCTTTTATTCTCTGGCAGCATGTGTTTATATGGGGTTAATATGGTATGCATCTGTACCTCTGTGTGGACAGAAAAAAAAAAAGAGGAACAGGCACGCGTTGTCAAGAATGTTTTATATTGTCTTTGCTGCCAGGACAGATTAGCAATGCTACAAAGTGCACGTACTCGACACCTGCAGCAAGACTGGCATAGCCTCGTGCGGCGTGGTCTCTCTCTTGTGCAGTTCTTAGCTGTCACACAAAAACAATTCCTACCTGGTGGGATGTTCTGAGAAGATAAGGTGTTTTGCGAGGCTACCTCCCAGGAAGTTACTGACCAAGTAATGAATTGGGAATCTGATTACTATCATTTTGTCAAAAGACGTGTAGTGTTAAGACACTATCCTGCAGCTGAGATGAAATTATCAAAGCGCTAATGGAATTTGTATTATGCCATGCTTTGTTTTGTTGGAGCCAGACTGCTACCAGCTCAGGTTATTTCAAGTTTTGGCAAAGTAAGCAAGGCTGACCTCAGTCAATACTTAGTTTTCATCTGAGTCTTGCTTTTCCTAGGGGGAAGCCCTCTCATCAGGGCTGTTCTTGCAAGCTACCGTGAGAATATTGCAGTTGGCGTGTCTCTATGAAATTAAAAAACCAACATCGTGGCCATATTAAATTCACATGTAGGGTATGCCTGATATCTACATGCTTTCTTTTGAGGAACTCTCTTGTGAATTTGCAGAAAGATAAAGTTAATGGTCATCTTCTGTCCTGCCCTCAAGTATCACTTAGCTTTCATACAGCTATTGAATTTCATTCTGTAGAATTTATCAAAACAGCAATTGACGATGTGATTTCTGTATTTTTAAAAAAATTAATCCTGTGAAGCGCTTTAAGTATATAGCTGAAAAGTGCCACATAAATACGATATTATCTTTTTATGGAGTTTAATCTCTATGTGTGTAGGTTCACATGGGTAAGTTGAATTAGTCTGCTGTGGTAATAGGCGCATTAGAAGTTAGCAAAGGATCAAATGTGGGTCATTTCTTGGTGGCAGGGTAATTTTTGTGTGAGTTGGGAGTAAACAACCCCAAGGCCGGTTTGATAAGCCTTTTTCACTTTGTCTAGACTCTGTTTACAGATCCATCCCAAGTGGCTTACGTCCAACAGGATGCCACCACCCAGCAGGTAAGAAAGAGATGTTATTTTCCTTGGGCCTGAAACTGTAAGGAGACTGTTACTGAAGGTAAAGGGACGTTGTTGTGGTGCTAGAGCGTAATAAAGCTATCTCTGAATCTGTCAAATGGCAGCCTTCAGTCATGTACTGTCATCCCAGTGATCAGAGGCAAAAAGCTTGTGATAACAAGCCACTATTATCTTGTCTAGTTTGTGCATGAATGACAATAAAAAGTTGAGAGTTTGAGTTTGGGGTAGTTTGTGCATGAATGACAATAAAAAGTTAAGAGAGTTTGAGTTTGTTTTTTTTTTTTTTAATTCATGTTCAACAAAAATACTAATTTACTGCCCCAGATATAATGAAAAATCTGTTAACAGTGTCCCTTTAAGTCAGCAAGCTGATGTGGCTGACTTGATTTTAACGTCATTCTGGAAAGACTGGGTCCTCGTACAGATTCTGATCCAAATGCCTTTAAATCCATAAAAGGCTCTCAAGGGATAAAAATCTTGGATCAAATTCTAGATTTACCAGAAACTTCACAGGAAATTAATTGTAAAACCTGAAGAAGTTCAACTGCTGGCTCCCTTACCTTACCAGGGCATCCCAGGTCTGATGTGCTTGCCAGTGTGAAGTGGGCGAGGAACAGAACAAAATTGGAGCCTGTGGTTATAAAGTTTTGATGATCTTTCTTTTTTCATCTGTCATGGATGTGAAGGTTTTATTCTTAACTTTTGCTGGTATCTCTGGTGATTGCATTGTGGTAATCAGGTATAGGTGCTTTCGGATCTAGATCTCCAGTTAAAATTCTCTGCTTGTCATAGAGACTTAAAATCATTACTGCTTGGTGAGTCTTTAATGGCATGTGTGAATTGACATGTGAGATCTGAATCGTTACTAACGCCATCATTAAAATTCGTATTTGTTGACAGTCTTGGGGCAGAGTGAAGGGTTGAATGTGCATCAAAAATAAGCTTTCTTCTTGCTAAAAGGAGACCTTCTAAACTGTTGAGGCACAGGCATGAAATTATATGAATGACACAGTAAAGGTGTTACCTGTTTTCTTTCCAGTTCTCTGGAGGTATTGGGAGTGTCATTCTGGAATTTTTTACCACATCGGTTTCCTTGCATTAAGAAGCCAAAGAATCCTATTTGTCTTAAAGCTCATTTAACAAATAAATATATGATCTAATTAAAAGTAGAGATTATTTATACGTGCGGTGCAAATGACACTCGTGACAGCGGAGGTGGTGTGCTGTTACTATCCCATGTTGAGTATCAAGGGCATGAGCCGCTTGTCTGTGAGTCCTCAGCCCGTCCTCCCTTCCCACGCTGTCTGACAGCAGTCCCAGCAGAGATGTTCATTTGCTTGTTGAATGGTTAGTCCCTCATTATGGCAGCTCCTGCCTTTGCAGATGTTTTTACATCAGCATTTCATGTGGAACATCCCTGAACTGACAACAAATGTTAAAATAATATTGAAGCTCCTCTTGTCTTTCAGAAGAAACGTCATCTTAAAAAGAAATTGAAAGTTTTTTAAAAATAATGCCCCTATTCCTTGCAGTGTCTGACATGGAAGTGAAAGTAAGGATATGTTTGAAGTGTGATTAGTAGTAGGAAATGCTAATATGAGGTACACATAGACACAAGCTTGTGTGAACCTCTCATTGCTGGCAGACCTGGAGGTGTGCCATAGAATAACGATGCCTTTTCTGTTGCCACTTGGCATCAGAAATGTCAATACCAGACAGATTGGTTCAGCTGTCGTCTTGGCGGTTTCCTCCTCACTGTCACACGGTTCCCTGAAGTCTCTTTGCTGTAGTTTTTAAGCAGTTTCATAAATTACTCTTAATACCTCTTCAAACAAAACAACTAGATTTGAAGTTTTAAGGCTGTCTATCTGCCTGTGTTACGGATTTTCTTGTCTGCTCCTTCACTGTTGGCACAATTCGCTGTTCTCAGTTTTATCTGATATTTATTAAACACTCCGTAGAGGTGCAGGGGATTTAATTTCAGCGTAAAAGCTGTTTAACAGTCAGAGGCACAAACTAGAAGCCACATGATGTCAACTGTAGAGAAGGATGAAAAATCATGCGGGATAACGGTGCAAATTCCTGTATAGGTAAGCAGGAAACAAAAGACAGGAAAGGTGATTCCTAGGATCTTAATTCCGCTTTGTTTTATTGCTGAATGGATGGGAGCGGCATGGTAATTTGCATTAATTTTCATGTTACTACACAAAAAACCTAGTATGAAAACAACCAAAAATGTATAGTGTGACCAAATAACGTAAAGAAAAAATAATTGTTGGAACTCTTTCATTTGAGTGCTTGATCTTCCAACAAGGTCAATACACCATCTTATTTTTATGACAGATCTTGGTTGGCTTGAGAAAAAGAGATAGGCAAAAAGGAGATGCTTCGTTTTCCTTCTTTACCTTTTCCCTTTAAAAAAAAAAAGTAAATTTGGAGGTAGAAGAGAAAAAGACCCCAAATCACTGGTTTTACCAAGAGCTAGAGCTCCTCACATCTGTTTTTAGTGCAGTTTGAACCCTGGCTGGATCGGACCTTAATTGAAAGCCAAAAGTGGGAGATAAGAAATTCAAAAGCTGCAAAATCTAGACTGAGTTTTGAAGCCTTTCCCTTTGTCCCTGGATCTGCAGGTTTTGTCCAAGTCTGTCATCCCTACTGGGGGGGGGAAACAAAAATCATTAAAATGCTGCGGTTTTTGACCTAGCGTAGGACTCCAGGGAGCTTTGCATGGAGGGCACTGCCCGTATGTAAGTGACTGATGGAAATGACGCAGTGCTAAAATGAGTGCCTATAATTTTAGGTAACTGTGCTCTTGCCTGCTGCTGCTCAGAGCATGAATCCCACCAACCTGTCCGTGCTCGGCAACGTTGCCGAATCCCCCCAGCAAATGGCTCTGGAGCAGGGTCCACAAGCAGATAGAGTAAGTTGCCAGGCACCCTTTTCTTTTAAATGTACGAGTACACTGATTTCATTGCTCCATTGTCTCAGGTGGTGAAACATGTCCGAGTGATATGGGAGGAGATGCGAGAAAGCTGTAGCACAGATTTGTACTGTCTTTCATAGTCTCACCATGGAATGTGTGGGGTTTTTTTAGGGAGAGATCATGTATTTAATATACAGAGAAACCTGTTCTACAGATTGTTCTGTCTTGAGCAGCCACCTTAAAATAGTCTTCTCGGCTTTGAAAAGCAAAGTTAACAGAAGGTGTAATGCTGACTGTCACATAGGACCAACATCCACTGGGTCTCTTTGCCAGTCTTTTAAGACAGCTTTACTGTGCGTAGTATTTCTTGTTCTCTACCTGAGAAACTGGCGTGGGTGATGGAATAGTCTGTGCAGTGCACTTCAATTAATTTTTGCTTCTTTTTTTTTGTAGGGATAAACTTTAAAATTAGTGAGAGAATACAATGCCCTCAACTGTCCTCCATGTCCCATAGCTTATATCTAGTCCCCGTGTTGTCTCATCCCTTATTGATCTCTACACGTGTGCTCTGGGGATTGTTTTTATTCGATTGCACGATAGGAGAGAAAAGATCATGTGCCAAAGTGCAGGATTCTCTCACTTGTACAGAAGAAGTTAAAATACAGCTTTAGGCTCTAAATTTCCACAGAGCCTGGACTCTGTTTCAGACCTTCTGTGAGGGTCCAGAACTTCTGATTTCAGTTTCTTCTCCCGAGAAGTCAGTCCTTTGCAAGGTAGAGCTAGGTAGTGACACAGAGCTGTCCTGAGCAAGGCTGTCAGCAGCAGCGATGTGAAACGTCCCTCAGCAATCATTTATCACGCTGCTTCACTTTCCCTTGTCCTTCTTTCCATTACCAAAGGAAGCAGAAAGGGTAGACTAGCAAGAACCTTCATTGCTCGTCTCGGTAGAAGCGTTTTTCTTCGTGAATCAGTTTTGATTGTTTGTTGTGAATTTTCTCCTCAGGCATCATTACCGGTGCATAACCAGGTGTTACCTCCTATGGAGGCAGTGGATGGTTCTGACCCTTTAGCACCTCTGCAGAATCAAATGGGAAGGATGGAAACAAAAGAGGAAGATGATGAGGATGAAGATGAGGAAGAAGATGGGGAAGACACTGACATGGATGAATGGGATCCAGATCCACCTCGACCCTTTGATCCCAATGATTTGTGTAAGCATATGAAGTAGTATGTAGTGTGTTAGCCACCCTCCCCTTTTTTCTTTCCCCTCCATCAGCCCTCTAGTAAATGGAGCTGAAAACCATTCAGATTTTAGCAATAATAAGTAAACCCCTTTATACCCAGAAATGTAGACTCATATTGGGCTGCCTTACTGAAAAGACAAGGTTCTGTCTCAGGTGGAGTCTCTGAGCTGCTCTGTTCTTCACTTTGCAGGAGGCTGCCCTCTCTAATGTTTTAAAACATAGACAGACTATTGGAATAAATGTTCCCACAGCTGAGCCAAAGATGTTTGGAGAGAGATAAGGCTGTCTCTTCTGAGCTGGTGCGTGAGTGTCTGCCTGACAGTCACGTCCTCTCTGACTTTGTGTTGTAGGGTGTGAAGAGTGTAATAATGCACATCCCTCTGTGTGTCCAAAACACGGACCTTTGCATCCCATCCCAAACCGGCCTGTGCTGACCAGGGCGAGAGCCAGCCTTCCCTTGGTGCTCTATATAGACAGGTTTTTGGGAGGTGTGTTCTCCAAAAGGCGTATCCCAAAACGCACGCAGTTTGGACCTGTGGAAGGACCCCTGGTTAGACAAACTGAACTCAAAGACTGCTATATCCATTTGAAGGTAAGGGGGTGTGCGCGCGAGAGAAGGGGGGTCAATTTGTGCCTAAGCTTTGATTTTCATGAACTTGTCGCTCTGCCTCGATCAGTTACTTCGCTAGAGATGTTCTGTTGTTCCGTGTCGGAATGTAACTCAGAAATACCTGGATTGCTTTGGCTTGAAATCTACTCTGTAATTCAGGGAGACACAATAATCGTGGTGAATATTCTGGCATTATGGTGTTATGATATGTAAGACACATAACGTGGAATGCTGTGAATCACTCTCACGTGGGCTGAAGCAGCATCTGGACATAAAAATAGCAGCCCCATCTGAGGATGTTTTGCAGCCATCGCTTTGTGTCATGCTGTGACTTAAGTTAAAAATATTTTTCTTCCCCTTTCCCTCCTCTCCCCCACAAGACGTAGGGGAGAGGAGAGATTTTTCTCCCCTTCCTGATGCCAAGTCGTTGGCGTGAGGTATAAGGGATTTGACTGACTTTTATCCATTTATTTACTGGTTTCATTATATGAATTGGTCCTTTATTTGCTGGAGATTAGGTCCACAGTCATAGGAGCGCAGGTCTCTGTTGGTCAGTGTCTGACAAGGAAGTTGTGACCACAGGCAGGTTCAGTAACCCAACAGAAGTTCAGCTGAAGAAGCGCTGCTTCCAGCTTGAGGCAGCATCATGAGTCAGGAAATCAAAGGAGACGTGGGTCTGCCAGTTAGAAACATCTGACAACTGATGCCGTATAGCCTACTAAAGCTACAGTTTCTTGTGCCTCACTTATAGCCACACGTCAAGTACTGTGCCTGACCCTTTTAATGAATGCTTCTTGCCCTTGAAAGCCATGGAAGGGTCTCTCGTGTCTCCCTGGTTAAATCTCTGCCTGTTTTTAAGTATTTTTCTGAGTGCTGCCTGTTTCTGGATCCCTGTTAGCAAAGAGAGAAGACTAGCTATGCCTTCATTGCTTTCCTAATGTAAAAGTTGCATGGTCACAGTAGGTTTAGAGACTCAAATTCTTTTGAACCTGCTGCCAGGCAGTTAGTCATATGTAATTGGATTTTGCTACAGGTGTCTCTTGATAAGGGTGACAGAAAAGACAGAGATTTGCAAGAGGACCTGTGGTTTGAACTTTCTAGCGAGGCTCTTTGTAACTGGATGATGTTTGTGCGCCCAGCTCAAAACCATTTGGAGCAGAACCTGGTAGCGTATCAGTATGGCCACCATATTTATTACACAACCATTAAAAACGTGGAGCCCAAGCAGGAACTCAAGGTATGGCATTGCTCGTGTTTCGTGACTCATTTTTCTACTGATGAAATCAAATCGTAGAGTTGCTACCTAATAAGTGCATCTCCAAGTGCCAGAAATGATTGCTGTAAATAGTTCTAGGGCTTTTTTCTCTGATAAAGCACATGATGGCCTGAATCAAATGTCACTGAAGTCAGTAAGTAGTTAGCCACCGACTTGGGGATTTTAAGTGAGCTTTGGCTCAGGTATAAAATGAGGAAGTTTAAAATAAGAGTATGTAAATGATTTGTCTGTCACTGTCATGCTTTACACTGCATATATTTTGCTGAGGCAATCTAATTTTTATTGCAGCAGTCTTATTCTTTTTAGTTCTGGATGCCCTTTCCAGTTAGTCCTGTGTGCCCTTGACTTGTTTTCTGGTGCCTTAAGTGAATATGGTCTCTCACTTTACCTGGCTTTCCTGGAACTTTTGAAACTTTGCATGTGGAAAATGATAAAGGATATTGTGACTTCCCTGTGAGTTACTTTTTGTTCCCTCTAAAAACGTATTGATTACTTTGAGCTCAAAGCAGCGTGGCTGGCTGAGATGGCCTTCGTTTTCAACATCTTTTGGGGAACTGGGATAACCAAAACCACTTTGATATCAGGAAATTGTTTGTCCTTCTTGAAATCTTTTCTTGCACGTGAATCTCAACAATTTAACAAAAACCAGTGTTAAACACACTTAGCTAAACCAGGGCAAAAGCCTGCTTACACACTTATTTGCTGATTTTTAAGAGTAGGATTCTTTTTGGTTTCTCTGAAATCAGCCCTTAATTTGTTTAAGCTGAATCACTAGAAACCTTGCTAATACATTTTAAGCGTAGCCAAACATCATTTTCTCAACAGTTTTTAAATCAAATTGAAATCAGACTTTAATTAAATCTGTACAGACCTGCCTGGTAGAAGCACCATTTTTCTTGCTTCATGTGTTAGTAGTGTCTTTTGGGGTAAAATTGGTTTGATAATTGAAAGCTAATTACCTTAGGCTCTGTAATGGGTTTTCCTCCCCAAGTGCGTGTAGGGCCATTCATATAAATTTTGTCCAAAGATGGAGCTAGGAGGATCAGCAGTCAGTTAAAGCTGAGAACTTCTGTATTGCATGACAGGTGAGTAGTCTAGGAACTCCAGGCTTTCTTCTTTGTCCAGCTAGTGAGATGCCTGCTAAGTGAGATGCTAGTGAGTTACTGCAAAGTAACACGCACCTGCTAGTGAGTCTTTGAAGGAGTTAGAAATGCTACTCACCACTGCTATGAAAACACCTGTGGCCCACTACAAGTTTAAACTGGCCCAGGTTTTTCATGCTGAAAATCTGTTCATGCCTTCTTTAAAAAAATCTCTTCTAAAATTGAACCTTTTTAATCAAACGCTAAGGTAAAATGAGAAATGATGCAAGAATTCTCAGCTAAATGTGAGCATCTGACTTCAGGCTCTAATCAACTTTGTCTTTCTGCCTCCCGTGGTTCTCTCTGCTGAAGGCTTCCTAAATCCCCTGTATAACAAAAGTGGGTCCAGCATGCTGCAGCCTCGCACTTCTTTGTGTTGGGAAGCAGGACCGTATTGTTCCAATCCTTCAGAAGTTTAGAAACATTTTAAATGTTTCTAATGAGTCTCTGTGGACAGTGCTGCCTATTGTCTATGTAAAGAGAGTGGGAAAGAAATGGGAAATCCCCCGAGTGAAAAACTCTTCCATTCTTCCTGGTACAGCAAGTAACAGTACTCTGCTGACATCCATCCTTTGCAATCGTACAGTTGGGTCTGAAGAGATTAATCTTTCTTCCTTTAGAGCTACTGGTAGCCATGTGTGAGATTAACATTCATATTAGGAGGCTATACCTTAAAATTAAATGGATATGCTTTCTGAGCAAAGCTCTTTTATTCCTCAGTGGGGGCATATTGATCTCAATAGGCTTTATTATTGAGGATGAAAGGAGCAATAAGAGTCAGTGGTTGAGGCGAGTGAAGTAAATGTATTGCTTAAAAAACATTTTCAAATGAATTCCCCTTAGTTCTGGTTTCATCTAAGAAAGTGTTCTGCTATCTTGTATCCCTGCTGCAGGTGTGGTACGCTGCCTCTTACGCAGAGTTTGTGAACCAGAAGATCCATGACATATCTGAGGAGGAAAGGAAGGGTAACTTGGGCTCTTCTGCTCTCAGTTTTTGCAGTCTGATGGTGGTTGGGTGTTGCACTTCTTAGTTTCAAATATATGGCCTGCATAGCGCTCCCAAATTTCTGCTAGGTTATGAAAAGTTAAACCAAATCTAGATTGTATTATTGGGACTTAATTCTGCTAAGTCTTCTCATGCTAATATTACAATAATTTAACCTTCTGCCTCAGTTTCTGGGAAGCATTAGGTTGCTGCTGGAAAGGGGCATGTTTCTGTACTTGATGTCTAATGTTGAGCCTGTGTCATAAACCGATGTGCCACTGCTTTAGATAGAGAAATTTCTCTTGACCTCCCCTAATCCATGCCAGAGAGACAATCCTGTAGGTGCCCTTCCTTACAAGGGTATATTTCAAAATGTCCCTGAATTTCAAGCAGTGTATATAGTCCACGTGAATTGTCCCCAGCAACCTTTTTGTCCTTCTGCGATGAGCTGTAGTCATGCCACAGTGCAGAGGGGATAAAAGCAAAGCTAAATGGAGCAGTGCTGGGTATTCTGCAGTCTGTCTAAGCTTCAGGGGAGAAATACGGCCCACAGAGGACAGAAAGGCTTGGGGAAAAAAAATGAGGCATTTAATTGGTAGTGACTGAAATGCTGTTATTGACATTTCCAATTGAACATAGTTCTCAGAGAGCAGGAGAAGAACTGGCCGTGTTATGAGTGCAATCGTCGTTTCATGAGCTCAGAGCAACTCCAGCAGCACCTCAACTCCCACGATGAGAAGCTGGACTTCTTCAGCAGGTACCGAAAGCTTTAGCTTTGTCTGTGTATCACTACGGTGCTTCCCCAAACTTGCAGCAAGGAGGGTATTTGCCCTACAGATCTTACTGAGCACCTTGGGTGCCCAAGAGAGAACGGCTCAGCGCCGGAAGGTAAGAATATGGCACTGGGAAGCTGATTGGTGTAAGAGACTTTGCGAAAGGAGTAGCTTGAGGGAAATAAATACCCCGTTGAAACTGGTGAGATTTTTTTGGTTTGCTTTTGGTTTTTCACCAGCAACTTAAAAAATTGCAATATTTCAGTACCACAAAATTGAAATACTGATGTTTCTCAG
Organism: Aptenodytes forsteri; assembly: GCF_000699145.1. Taxonomy (NCBI): domain Eukaryota; kingdom Metazoa; phylum Chordata; class Aves; order Sphenisciformes; family Spheniscidae; genus Aptenodytes; species Aptenodytes forsteri. The sequence continues at coordinate 484,779 of NW_008794599.1, read as the reverse complement.
ATGTATGCAGATACAGAGCTTGGAGAACGAGACTTCTAGTGCTTTGGCTTCTCATTGGGCTGGCAAGATAGTTTATCCTAACCTATTAAAAGCTGAATCTACAAACATCCATCAGAGAGCAGAAGACATTGGTGCCACCTTTTTCCTGAAACTTAGCAAGCGGCTGCATTTTCTTTTCTTTTCTTTTCAACACAGAAAATTGTTCCCTTCAGTTTACTGCCTGACATCAATGGCTAAGTGCCTTTTTGGGGAGGGATGTTATGGCTTCAGGTTTTAAATTGGTTTCCTTGTGCACTTGTTCCATCTCACTGAAAATGCTTTCCAGCACGCTGTACGCTGGGGTGTTGGAAGTAGGAGAGTTGCCATGGCAGAGGACTTGCTAGAAGCCAGTAGTCCTCTCAGTCCCACGATTAGTGAAATAAATTTTAATGCGTTCTGGACTTTGATTTCTCATAGAGCACAAAATAAATAGATACCAGCCAGTACCCTATTTTTTTTCCTGCCAGAATTTGTTCAGGTTTTATTATTTACTGCAGGCCATTGTTACCGAGTTGAATGGGTGAATAGTGATGCTGAGAAGGAATGCATAAAATCAGTGGAGATTCCAAATCCATCTTTTTTTTGTCTCTAACCTGGAGCACTATGTATTCTGCAGAGCCAGAGGCCGAGGTCGTGGGCGAGGAAAGAGGAGGTTTGGACCAGGCAGACGCCCAGGGCGCCCTCCCAAATTCATGCGTATGGAAGTAACCAGTGAAAATGGGGAAAAGTGTGAAGAAGGGACGCAGGTATATTTTTGGGGGATGGGGAGGAGGAAAAAAAAAAATCACGTGGGATGTAAACTCTTGACTAAAAGAATTTAGGGCATCAGTGCAAATTGAGGGTGTGCTTTGGATTTATACCCAAGCAAGTCTTGGTTTTTCTAGCTGTGACTCTCTGCCAGGGAGCACACTACTTTCCTTCTATAAAAAAACCCTGTAAAATCACTTGCATTTCTACAGCAACTTTCATCCCAAAGCACTTAGCAGTGAGATAGGTTATTGCGGCACTTTAGCAGCACGGCAAAAGTAATTTAGACAGTAAAACTGTAATGGGAATTTAGGTTTGTATTTGTCCTTTCTGGAACGTGAGGTCAGAGTCTGCTCTTATAACTGTTGCTGGTAGAATTAAACCGGTTTGAGCTATGATTCTTTATGATGTTTTAATATTAACAAGAGGGCCTCCTGTAGGCATTCTTACTGCAAAATGTTTTCTTGCTTGGGGGTTGTATTCTAGAGGGACCTAATGTGATGCATTTATCTAAGTAAAATGCTAAATTCTCTCGGGTGCTGACCACGCTTAAGTTGCCACCAAGTCCTTTTATGAAAGGTGTCACAAGGGATCGGCGGCTCTGTTTTATGACTTAGCTGAAAGCTGATATCTGGAGTGGTAATTTTCCTCTGGCATCTCACTGGGTCATGGTTCAGTGCTGACTCAGAGGGAGGAATGTATACATTGCCTCTGAATGCCTGCCGCTCGTTTTCTGAGCATGCCGAATTGCCCTAAATGTTGCGTTGAGTGCAGACAGTTGCGAGATCACCCCCTTTGCAAGCTGACGTGACCCAAGCCAGCTCCATTTAGACAAGTAAGCATAATGCTGTTCCCAAACTCTTAACTCCGGAGAGACAGGGCTTACTGGGCGCAGTCCCATGCTAATGTGTCTGAATGGCATCTGGACTGGAGGTGGCTCACATCCTGCCAGCTTGGAGCATGGCCCAGAGCTAGCTCACGTGTGTCTACAGTCGAGCAGGGCCGTGGTTATGTCCCAAGCCTTTGGAGGTCTGCCCGCCTCGCTAATGACTAGGCGTGAGTTCACCTGCCTGAGAACTTGAGTCTCGGGATGCTGTGAGCACAGTTTAGTGTCAGCAAGTGTGGAAACTTGCCACCTAGACCAGGACTGGACATTTGGCTGGTATATTGCTCTGTTAAGTGTCTCTATCTGGTAAGCATTCACGGTTTGTAACAGCTGCGCTCCTTCTGGCACCTCCCTGTTTTTCTTCTCCCGCACCTGCTTTTGTGCTTTGACAGTACCAGCCTTGAGCCGATATGCTTTTGGTGCTCCATTTCCTAGCTTGTGCTTTTAAGTTTCCTGAGTTGCATTAAGTGATGTCAAGGAAGGATCTATGTTTTTTTTTTTTCCTTGTAATACGGGAGGATTCCATCCCAGAGGAGTTACTGGAATTTATATGGAAAGAATGTAGATTTTTGATATGTGCTTCCCGCTCCCGACACCCTCCCTTATCTCTTATGCTAATGCAAAAAAGGAGGAAAACAGCTTTGTGTGAGAAATGTAAGTGATGTATGCAGCTGGGTAGATGAGAGTACGCAGAGCTTGGAAACTGGATAGCAAAACACACGGTGCACAGTATAATGATGTTGTTTGTCACTCTCCAGTTCAGCACTCCAGCTAGTTTGTTAGAAAGGAGAAGACGCTGCATAACTACACATGATAATGTTTCAAAGTGACAATGATTTCAACGAGACAGAACTACTCCGCTTTCCCTGGTCTGCGCTAGTCACTTTGGTCTTAATTTCTCACGGGTCAGCCTATGTCATCTTTGGTTAAAGCAGTAATAGGGTCACGAGTGCAGAAGAACTTGCTTGGCTGTTAACAGCTGGGTGGTTTTGATTGTCTGTGTCTGATCAGACAATACGATGGCCAAGAGAGTCGCCTACCTGCAGCACTTCTTCCCTAGCGCTCTGAATCTTGTTGCTGTAGGTGGAGGTGATCTGCTGAGAGCATCAGTGGAACACAGTAGGAAAGCGTTAGTGTAGACACATTTTTGTTTATAGCTTGTGATTAAGTATGTAGAAATCTTGTTGTCTGCTGAGTATTATCAATGCATTTTTCAGTGGGTGGGGGGAATAATCACTGGTTGTATGATTTGCGATTTCAGGACTTGCTGCATTTTTCCAGCAAGGGGCAGTTTGATGAGGCCGGACAAGCCACACTGAATGGGTTGGAGCAGCAGGAACAGACTCCAGTGCCATCAGAGACACAGTCGGCACTGGAGCAGCAGTCAGAAAACCACCCGCTACAAATCCAGCCGCAGCATGATGAGAGCACGGTGCCTACGCAGAGCACCATGACAGCAGATGACATGAGGCGAGCAAAGCGTATCAGGGTAAGCAAAGAGGACAGCGGGTCACGTCTTCTCTCACCCTCTCCATTTGCTGTAACCCAGTGAATGCCGGACCTGCCTGCCAGGACCAGCTGGTCCCTTTCTCTCACCGTCGTATCCATTTCCAAATCCTGAATAAAGCATCTCATTCCTAGCAATTTTCTTTGCACTGAGAGGAAGACAAATCTCATGTAAAGAACTAGTATCTCATGAGATGCTAGTGAGAACTGGTCACCAGTTGGAGCTGATTCAATTGCAGCACAGTAATTCTTTCATAGAAACACAGTCCCTCCAAGCTGGCAAGCAGGAGTGCTTCGAACAGCCGGCTGAATCATGGTACTGTGGCACAGAGTAATGACTTGTTCACAGCACCATCTGTGTCTCTCAGAACTCTTGTCTTGCAAATAGTTGCCAAAGAGGAACCACGACCTCAGTTTAGATCCACTTAGTTGATGATGATGATATTTAGTGATAAAGTCCTTTCTTGGGGTAGAAAAACGTGCCTGTCTTTGAGATTAAAACCTGTGCTAAGAGCTTTGTGTACCGACAGCAAACACTTTGAGCCTGAGCTTTGTGTCAACTGGGTGAGCTGTTTTTTCTCTACTGTGTGTGGGAGGGAAATGATTCAAGCAAATAATCCTTCAAGCCATGTAACTGTGAGATTGGGTTATTTAGCCTAAAATCTTTTGCTTTTTCTTCCACGTGCAAAATTTTGATTACAGAAAGGAACAGCTGCAATTGGGGTAACACTTCATTCTTAGGGGATGAGAAAGGATTAGAAAAGAGTTGACTAACTGTTCCGTATCGGAAGATCTTGAGCCAAATTTTGCTCTCAGTTTATAGCAATATATATGCGAGACCAGTGGTAGTGTTACCTCATAAATGCAGCAGCATATCTTGAAGGAGGACTTTGGCTCAGGCACATTAAGACTGGGGAATTTCTAACCATATAAGACGCTTGCACTCTCAGAATGACAAGCTTCTACCAGTAATTTGATTTTCATATGTTAAAAGCTTGGGGGATTTTTACTGAATGTATTGTAGGGTGGATAACAGAGTACAAAGGCAGATGCTGAGTTTTGACAGTAAAGGGCATGGGTATTTACTGCTTGTGATATGCCACAACTTCATCAGTAGAAAGTCAAGGCCTGGGTGCGATGGAAAGAAAAAGCGTTGCCTGTTTCCCCAAACTTTTGAACCCGAGATGTGAACTTAAGATCATCTTAAACAGTAAATGTGGGAAGAAAGGGACAGAAATTCTGAAGTTACTTCTTTGTCTTGTGACTTAGCTTTTGTTCCCTGGAAATTCATCACAAATGGATGACAAATAAGAGGAGTGCAGTGGTGGTTTAGTCCTTGGTGATGTGTTTGTGTTGCCAAATCTCCCTAACTTCCCATACATCTGGCAGCTCGTGTTCAGCAGAGTCCTGGAGATGTTTCAAGATAGGGGCACTGGCAGAATGGCAGATGGATGGTTGCGTAGGACCTTTCCGTATTGCGTCAGACTGTGAGCAATGAGAACTTGAGATAAGAGTAAACCAGCAAGCATTAATTTTTTTTAAGCACTGAAAAATCACAGCAAGCTCTAGCACCCTATGAGCACTCATTCAATTCAACTCTTCGCAGCACCTTCTTATAATAACATGCACTTAATGTTATAAGCAAGCAAACATGTGGTTTTAAGATGTGTAGTAAATCAGTCGCTTCCAAAGAACAGGTAGAAAGTCTTGACTCCTGATTATGATCTGGAGACCTGTGTAGCTCTAGTTCTTCCTTATTACTCACGTAGGATTACATTTTCAAAAACAGTAATTCTTTGTGAATTGCTTCGACTTTTCTAAGGTTTAAGGCAGTGATGCTCTGAGAGTGCTTTCATTCTAGCTGGAAGCACTGATCTCTGATGCCACAGGGTTCAAGTCCTGATAGGATCAGTTCATTTTTCAGCCTCTGCTTTAGAGCCTGTGGAGTTTCCTTGGAGATCAGACCTTAAATATGGCAGTCGTGTCCTTAGTATTGAAAAGAGATACACCCACCCTTCAAGATACTCTTGTTACAAATTAGAGGAACGTGTGGTCTGCAGCCAAAATGAATATTTGTTTTTAATTCAGTTCTGGGCAGCGTCCAGAGTGTCTATGGGCTGATCCCAGAAACATCTGCATTTCCAAATTGCCTTTTTTTACATACAGACCTGATCCTAAAATGTCCTTTGTGTAGGTGACTGCTTTATTCGGAGGAAGCAACTGGCAGGGGTAGGGGTATGATTTGGAAAGCACAGTCACTTCCTTCGTGCTGAAAGAAATGCAACCGGTTGTATAACGAAGAGTACAAACAGTAAAATGAGGTTAAAAAAAGTCCCTACTCCTTAACTTTTTCACTCTTCTAATCCTTGCCCTGTTGTCGTCCTGCCCTGATTATTCCCTTCTGCTAAAAGCATTTCATTCTCACTGTGGCTGTGCCATACACATCACATCATTACTAATCAACTCTGAGAAAACATGAAAGGTCACAAAACACCTTCAAGATTATCTGTGGTTTTTATCTTTGCCCTTTAACTCCCCTTGGGCAGTTACTAACTACAGGGTAAACCTTGAAGATCTGCTTAGTGTTTCCTGAGGCAAAAACCTCAAAGGAGTCTTGCCTCGGTAAAGAGTAAACTCTAGCTAGAAGAGCTGGCCCTCGTAGTGACCCGCAGAAGCGTGACTATGGCAGAAGTCAAGGCTTCTGTTTTAAAGTCCATTGCATAACATAAGTATTTTTCTCTCCCTCAATGCTGCCTGCTCAGCTGGAGCTGCAGGTAGGTTTGATTTGGTTTTTTGTTTTGTTGGGTTTTTGCTGTATCTAATCGAATGGTACGTAACAACATCGCCTTCCATGTTGTTTTGTCCAACTTCTGTTGAGTGTCTCCTGATTGATCCCACATCGTAAATTGTCACATTTGTTCTTCTTTAAGCAACCGATGTCCAGAACTAAGTGTAATCTGAATAACAATTTGCATTCTTCTAGTTCTTTTCATACTGATTAATTGCAAATTTAAGGTGAATATTATAGGAGAAAACTGCTTGGATGAGATACTGTAATATCCATCTTAAAGTTTTGGAGGATTTGTTTACGCAATTGTTTGCACTGGATCAATCTTATCAGTTAATGAGACAACATCTAGTTGTCTTTTTCTGGTTTTATGGTTGAAAGTTTATCTCACCAAAGAGCAGTAAAAGGTTTCACCCTTCTGTAGCCTTTGAGACAGCAACGGGACTATGTTGATTTACACGGTATAGAAGTCTGGCCTGCTATCTTAGCAGTCAGATTGCTGGGGGTTACAAACAGCAAAGTACAGTAATAGTGGAGTTAAGAACTTGAAGTGCGTCTCTTCAGCTGTTTGGTTTATTAGCATATCCCTGTAGTGAAGGGGAAAATTATATACTTCTGACTCCAACCAACACGTTAACTTTTTCACAGCACATGTCTGTCTTGCCAACTCCCGGTCTGACTTACAGCAGATCCGTGTATTTCCTATTGTCTCCCCTTCTCCCCTTGTAAAACAGAGAATGGGGATGACGACAATTCACGGGAGGGCTCATTTGGGGCTCCTGTATGAAATTGTTAGCTTTTTTAATAGCAAAGCAGTTGCTCTCATGTCACTTTGTCTGGAATGAAAGTATAGGTTTCCCTCTGCAGTTCAGATGGTGAAAAGGATCATTCAGGTTCACTAATTTAATCTCTAGCACAGCACTTCACAGTATTCCCAAGCTGTTCCCTCATTCCGGCAGAAAAGCTCCTAACTTTACTTTCTCAGTGTCAGCCGTTGGCACACACTTACGGGACACAGCAAATGTCAGCCCAGACATTCTTCCCACAAGAAGAGGCGAGAGGAAACCAGGGAAATGTGTTTGCAGAAGTCTTGAAAGTATCTCGTGGAGAAGTATGTAGTATTGAACGTGTGTAAGCACAGGTGCCAGCAATGTTCTAGCGCTATTTCTCTTAACTATTGTGGCATAGATTCTGTGTGTAACATCTGCAAAGAGAAGACATCAATAAGTGCCGATGTATAGATCTTATTTTGGAGAAGAGTAAAATATTCCTTAGACTTCTGGCAGAGAAATGGCAGTATTGCAGTGTAGTTTCAGTACAGTACGGGTGATAGTGGGCTGTGGGATTTCATGCATGCAGAGGTATGACTTGCTTCCAGCTTTGCAACTATCCAACGTAAAAGTTCTCATCCAACATTGAAATGCAGGTGCAGGGCACACTTGCCTATTTCTACAGGCAACATGCCCAGCAGCATCTGTTCCTTCAGCACACAGCGGTGGTTTCGGGACTGGGATGGCTCTATAATGTTTATCGGAAGGGGAAGGGAAGAGATAACAATCATGAAATGTTACAGAAAAGGTAGGCTGAAGGAAAGCACGCACCAAAACAAAGCAGGGACTGAGAAGAGAAATTGTGCACGGTAGGAGTGGAGAAGAACAGAGAAGAGCAGCCCAGTGTATTAAATTTTAAAATGAATGTTCACACAACCCACATTATGCTCAATTCACGATATTCATAGTTTCTTGCAATACCAAGAAAAGCAATTTCAAGTTTGTGTATAATCAACTACCCTTTGAGCAGACAACAGAATCTATCGGAGTTCCTCTTGATTTAGCACCAGTGTGTTTGTCTTTCATCTTTCTTCTTAGTTTTTAGGCTCTCGCGCGTGATATATGCTAAATGGCAAAGACAGGCGAATTGCTCACAAGATCTTAACTTTTGCTTGTAAACCTGCCATTCTGCCCCTGCTGTAATGTTTTGAAACTCTATTCTTCTTCTTGATAATAACAAAAAGGTTAAGTGTATGTTCCACCAGAAGTTTTCCAGGCAATGCTAAACCACTGCTGCGCATCTCTGTGGTGATCTTTGGTGCAGGGGCTGATTTTGTAAAGGGCTGTGGAATTTCATAAGCCCTGCTCCTGCGTGAAAGACAAGGCATTAGCTTGCCCTTCCTCTGTATGGTGGCTGAACTTTTGACCCAATCTCCAGTAATCAGCTGGAATTGCAGCTTTTCTCAGGCCCAGGTCTGTATCTCAGAGAGGACTTAGTTTTATTTTACGGAAAAATGCCATGCTAAAGACGAAAGTTAGCTCAATCAGCAGAAAACCAGGGACTGGAGATGAAACTCCTGCATTGTGTTCTCCTAACTCCGTGTGTAACTGCAGGTATATCCCTTAACTTCTGCCTGTCACACCCTCCCCTTCTGTAAAATGGAGACAGAATCTACAATGCAGAAGCATTTTTTTGAAGTTTAGGTTCACTGATAATCTGGTATATTTAATCTTGAAAATATTTGGATGTGGGTTCTATACATAATAACAAATGGTCTCTTCGATGTTTCTTTCAGAATGCAGCTCTTCAGCACCTGTTCATACGGAAATCCTTTCGGCCGTTCAAATGCCTCCAGTGCGGGAAGGCCTTCCGGGAGAAGGACAAACTGGATCAGCATTTGCGGTTTCATGGACGGGAAGGGAACTGCCCTTTGACTTGTGACATCTGCAACAAGGGCTTCATCAACAGCGGTGCTCTCGAGAGCCACATGAAGTTCCACATGGACCAGAAAACATACTCCTGCATTTTCTGTCCTGAGTCCTTTGACCGCTTGGATCTGCTTAAAGATCATGTGGCCATCCATGTCAACGATGGCTATTTCACCTGCCCTACCTGCAAAAAACGCTTTCCAGATTTTATCCAGGTGAGATGCCGTACTGGTTTGAAGCGCTGCCTTCCGGGTCTCTTGCAAGTGCTCTGTTCATGAATTTTCAGTACTGTTCTTGTGTAACACTGCACGTCAGTTCATTCTCACAAGATAAAGGGGTCCATGTCAGTCAGAAATTAAAAAGGAAGAGTGACTAAGCATTGCTAGATGTTGTCTTATGCCGCTGAAGTGCTCTTCCCACTAAATCATCAGGTGTGGTACTTCAATCTGGCATTAGAAGGCACTGTACTGTGGGAGGGGTGGTCCCTTATCCCCAGAAAATGCCGAAAGCAGAGGTCCCGACTGCTTTTGGTCAGTACAGATCCATGGCACAAAAAGGGATTGTCTTTTGCTGTATGCAGCTTGTACTTGAATACACCTTGTCCTTTGTCGTTAAAACTCTGGACCAAAAAGAATTGTGGTTTTACATGATACAAATATCTTTTAATCCCTTGACTGTTTTTGTCAGGGTAATACATTTGAACACCTTGCAGAAATGCCAGAACAGATCAGGATGCTCTGCTTCCTGGCTTCCCCCTGGGCTTCAGCTGGGTACTTTATTCCTCCTCTTCTCTGCACACTGCTTAGCAGAGGTTGCACTGGAGTAGTGAGTAATGTAATTACTTTGTGCAGTGTGCAGAGCCATTGGAGAAGATCGTTAATAGAATTTAAGGATGCTATTTCGATGTTCAGTAAGAAAAACCTGAGACGTACTATGTAGATATTCATTATCCTTCATATGGACAAAGGGCTTGGTATGTCTTGCTGAGCTGCCTGACTTAAACTGGATTTCTACATTTCAATTTATGTCAAGTAATAGGAACTGATAGACTATCCAATAGGCTAAAGAGGAAAGGATAGGGAAAAGTGATTTACTAATATAATTCCATCCCGGCAAAAAACCTTTATCTTTTGTAAATGTTGAACAAGGAAAAATGTTGATGATTCAGAAATGCTGTACTGCAACCCGATTCCCCATAAACTTTCCCGTGAAACTGAGCCAGTCAGAAGAAGGTCCCACAGCTCTTTTCCAGCTATTTAGCTCTATTTTGGAATTCAAAGATGATTTTTTTCATTTGGTGCGTGTGAATAATTAAGTCTAGGCACCATAGATTGCTGCCTACTTAAATACTTTTATGTGGAACGATAAAGATACCAAGTTTTTCCATGTATGATCAGTATTAGAAGATGGTAAAGAATTAATTAGAGATGCATTTCTTGAGTGGTGCTTGGATTTCAAATGTCAAACCTCATTAGTTACTTTATTGGGGAAAAAAAAATCCCACTAGATGCTTGAAGAGGTCAAGGATAGTCCCAAAGTATGCAAAAATAATTGCCATTCAGGAATGGCATGCAAATGCTTGTCTGTCTAAGTTTTGTTGTTTGTTTTTGCCAATTGTAATTGCAAGCTCATACTCTCTGATTGAAAGGAATTAGTTCTTGCGTTTAGATTTCTTATAAATGAAGTAAAGATCATGAACCTCAGACGAACCTGTTAACACAAGGATGATTCAGTAAAACTGGTACATCGTGGACTTTTGCTGCCCATTAAGTGCTCAACTGTGCAATAGCTGATGCCTTCAAGAATCAGTCTTGAGGAAATCAAATTGTCCATCCAGGTGGATCACAAAGATGTTACGGCTTTATAGAAACTATTGCCAAGATATCAACTGTTCTGACAAAATACTTTTTAAGCCAAAGCAGATTAGAGAACTCTTAGAACCTTTTTCCTCTTTTTTTTTTTCTTTTTCTTTTTTGCTAAGAGTTTCCTAGACTGTTTTACCACGCACTCTTCTAGTTTAAATAAATTCATTTTTTCTATGATCTGCAATTCTAGGTCAAGAAACACGTACGCAGTTTCCATTCAGAAAAGATTTACCAGTGTACAGAATGTGACAAGGCTTTCTGCCGTCCTGACAAGCTGCGACTCCATATGTTGCGACACTCAGACCGCAAAGACTTCCTGTGCTCCACGTGTGGCAAGCAGTTCAAGGTAAGATGACTCTTGACCGGATCATTCCTGATACAGGTGGAGAACACCATTCTCTTCCTTCCTTCAAGTAGACAAGCTCATGTTCTCAAAGGTGGAAGAAGCTAATGTGTAAACGTGCTAGACTTGCCTGCAAGTTGCATGCACTGCTTTGTGTCATGTGTGAGCTACGACGTTCATTTCTGATGGACAAGGGGCAGGATCCACCCCGGCATGCTCTGCTGTAACAGGGTGTTTCATCTATGAGATCTTATTTCTAATAATTTAATAGCAAAGGAAGTTTCATCTGCTCATTAAGAACTGGGTCATTGTACAGCTCAATTGCCAGGTGCTTGGGTTGTATTGCTTTTATCAGTTTAGTTAAGAAAACTTCTTGCTGATATCGATGGATTAATAATATTCCTGGCCGAGGTGCCTGTGTCCATGGGATGCAGCTTGTCAGCACATGACATCCAGATGCCTTTCCAGATCCCTCCAGAACGGATGGAGCGGTCTGTGAGCCAGGTAAACTGTGGTGGCATCAGCCTGCTCCTTGTCACTTAGTTTCTTATGGGATACTTCTGGGTGATGAAGCACGTTCTAGATAGTGTGTGTCCAAAGAGGCTGGGTTGCATCTGGGAGGTAGGTTCAGTACCGTTGTAGGACTTGAGGTCTTCCTCAGTCAAGAGCATTATTTGATGCAAGTTTCCAGCCGTACAGAGTTGAGCGCTAATATTTTAGATAAATTCAAAGAAAAGCCAGAGTGGAGGGGTTTGTTCTCACTGAGGCTGCTAAGCTAGCATTAGTTTGGCTCCTGCTTTTGTGGCTGAGCAACCTCAGCCTTGGTTTGAAGGATAAACCTAAACCCAAAGGGTTCCTGCTGAGCTGTCCCAACACTGAGCATGCAACTCTGATGGCAGCACTGGAGACGAAAAGCCAAAGAGATCTCCGAACAACTTACATCGTGGCTCTCCCTTGTAACAGGTATTAAGGCAGTAAGTGGTGCTGATATTTTTCTCCCCGATTGCTCTTTCCCTAGAGGAAAGACAAGCTGCGAGAGCACATGCAGAGGATGCACAACCCGGAGAGGGAGGCCAAGAAAGCTGATCGAATCAGCCGCTCAAAAACGTTCAAGCCTCGGATAGCTTCCACTGACTACGAAAGCTTCATGTTCAAGTGCCGGCTCTGTATGATGGGTTTCCGCCGGAGGGGGATGTTGGTGAGTGTCTGTGTGCTCTAGCTTCTCTTACAACTTCTGTACTCAATTCTGATGAATAGTTAAGGAATGAAGATGGAATTCCAATGGTTGGAACACAAGGATGCTGTGAAACTGGGAGAATTTTGTAGCTGAGTTGAGATTATTTATCTTTTTTCAAAACTGTGTGTCTGGTCTCTTCAGCAAATGTGTGCCTTTGCATATTTCATTGCCTGTGTTGTATGTCTGGTTGTCACTACCGTATCTCAACACTAATGCTGATTGATGTGTAACATATTTAGCAGAACATGAGATTAATATATTGCCTAGTTCAGCCTTACTGCCTCAGTTTTTCTGTCTGTCTTATTTTTTTTTTCTCCCCCTTCTGGAGGGGCCTCTCCTGGCCATGCCCTGTAACTGCCACTGTGTAAAGGGTGTTACGCAGCAAGAGATCTTATTTGCAGATGTTTCATGAGGGTTGTTACCTCTGCTAGCAAAGGCCTCCCTGGGCAGAGGTCCTTTACATTACCTCACCCTCAGCTGCAAGAGAGTTCTGGCAAGTTATTTTACCCCTTCCCATCTTATTTTGATTAGCGAAACTGTAAATGAGATCTAGCAAGACCATGTTTACCTTTAGCGGCTGACTGTGAACGCACAATAACCCTTGCAGCAGCAAATGCTTCCGGTGCTGCTGGCTAGCATCATTACGGTTTTGGTTTGGCTGTTATCCATGTCTAGGAGAAGAAGCAATTGCTTGGCTTCCATGTGTAATATGCTCTCTTGTTCTCTTTGTTTCTTTCTCCTAAGGTGAATCATTTATCAAAGAGACATCCAGACATGAAAATAGAAGAGGTGCCAGAGCTCACGTTGCCCATCATCAAACCCAACAGAGATTACTTCTGTCAGTACTGTGATAAGGTATGTAAGGAAGTCACCCCTCGGAGGGTAGCTCAGTCCTAGACCTGCATGCAACCAATTTGTCTCTGGATAGAAACATCTGGCAGCATTTGTAGCTTTTTTTTTTTTGAGGTGCTTGCCAGCAACATTTCTGCAGCATTATCCAAAAGAAATTAAGATGAAATACTTCATCTTAAATGAAATTAAATACTCAGAGGCAGCTGAACGCTAATTGAAAACTGCAGTTCTCCTTTTCTGCTGTCTTTGGAGTTGGTAAAACATATACTGTGGTCCAGCAAGTAGTCATCCACCCTTAGTCCTGTATCGCTTTTCGCAACCCAGGACTAAGTACCCTATCTATCTCTCTAATTCCTGAACACTGATTTATTTTGGTTTCTGTATCACTTCTAAAAGTCAGTCTTTAACTCCTTTTATTTTAAGCTGCTTGCTTAGTCACGTGCCAGTAATTGCCAGTGTTCAGTGGAGCCTGAAGCTTCTTCTGCACTGCCTTTGGGTTCCTGTTCTTACTCCCTGGCTTTTGCTTTTTATGCATGTGGGCCTTTATTTACCAGGGAGCGTATTTTGACTGACTGTTCTTATCCTCAGTACATTCTTCCATGATGCCTCCTTCCTTTTGTTTAAAGGGAAAAAAAGGGATAGTTTTAAATAATATTACAGAATATTTGTTTGTTTGATATGCCTAAAAAGAATTTAAAAATATGTTGATCGCTGAAGGCTATTAAAATCGTTTGATGCTTTGTGTGAGAGTGGAGGCATCAACCCTCATGACAAATAACACTGGACAAATGACAACTTTGGTGATCAGTGGCTTCTCTGACATTTGAACTTCAAGTATCAGGCAAAAAAAGTTTTCCTCTTACCTTCCTGCGCTGCTTTGTGGCGCACAGCGTGTTTTCAAATGGCTCCTGCATGCTGCACAAAAAGGGGTTGCTTTTACAGGTTGATTGAACACTGGAAGGTGTATGTATATTCATGCATTATGTTGTAATTGTTTGGGGATTCAGCTAAACATATTGCTTAAAGCAACAGGCAGACCTTCCAGATAAAGATAACTAGTAGCTGTTTTCTGCGCAGACATCAGGATTACACCATTTTCATTCCAAATCTTTACCCTGCAGGTGTACAAGAGTGCCAGTAAACGCAAAGCACACATCCTGAAGAACCATCCTGGTGCGGAGCTACCTCCAAGCATCCGGAAACTGCGCCCTGCGGGCCCAGGAGAGCCAGATCCCATGCTGAGCACCCACACCCAGCTGACAGGCACCATAGCCACCCCTCCGGTCTGCTGTCCTCACTGTTCCAAGCAGTACAGCAGTAAGGTACGGGGGTTGTCTCGTAGCCTCAGAAGACAGCCTCTTCTTGATGCTTTCTTACCACAGTCTCTGTCATCTGTCAGTCCGCAAGCAGAGCGCTCTCAGTCTGAGTCAGAGTGCTGGTTTCATGCTGCGTGCTGGCAATGCAGGCACAGCCTGCTCGTTGTATGTATGGCAAAAAAGTTCCCTAAATAGAAGGCATGAGCTTGAAAGAAGAAATGGAAATGTTATCAGAGTGCAGTCACAAATGGAAAAGCTTGGAAACTCCTCACTGACAGCTAGGAGGGAGAGGAGCAGGGAAACAAAATGCAGAAGGGGTGACCTCTGGAAAAGGTCCCAAAATATTTGGCTGTGTTGGAGTAAAAAGCTTACGGGTTGTGACGTTTTGGGGCAATATTTCAGTATCAGATAGCTCTAATCGGCAGCAACTTTGTGATCCTTGTTTCCTTCTTGCTGACCAGACCATCCCATAGTGTGAATCTTGATGCTGCCTTACTGAGGGAAACTTAAAAGCTGCAGTCCGCAGGGCTGTTTGATTTCAGTTGGCCCGAAGCAGAGTTGCTGACCATCTCTCTAATGCTCTTTTGCATCTCTCTGTAGACGAAGATGGTACAGCACATTCGCAAGAAGCACCCGGAGTTTGCTCAGCTCCCTAACACAATACATGCCCCGCTGGCGACAGCTGTCATCAGTTCCACTCCTGCCGTTCTAACCACCGACAGCACTACCGGAGAGACTGTTGTGGTAAGGATTCAAGACGCGTTAGATCAGGCCAATGGAGGGAAACAAACAGAACAGAAGCCCTCTGGTATAGTAGTCTTTGTGTTTATTTGGCAGGCATAATTTTAAAGCGTGTGTTAGGACATTATTTGAGATCACTTCTGTTCCTGAATCTGTGTGTTGTAGTTTTGCTCTGCCAGGAACTATGTATTTCTCTTTCTGGAGCTCTAAGGATTTGTCTTTTTTTCCCTACTCCGTTCCCTTCTTTCATTCAGACCCATACGCTACTGACTCCACATGATACTTTCACACATGCCTAATTAACTCAGAAATACTCACCTCGTGGATTTTCACTGGAACTGTTCTCTTGAGTCCTTGGGATCAAGAGGACATGTTTAACGATGACTGGGGACTGGATCAAAGTGTTCAGAGGAGTCAAAATCTTGCCATAATCCTTTGGACAGTGCAGAACTGAGCGATATGAATCTCCAGTGGCTGATCGCTCCACTGTTAATACATCATAGAATAGAATCATTAAGGTTGGAAAAGACCTCTAAGATTGAGTCCAACTGTCGACCCAACACCACCATGCCCACCACTAAACCATGTCCCTAAGCACCTCATCTACTCGTCTTTTAAATACCTCCAGGGATGGGGACTCAACCACTTCC